>NW_017275545.1:0-30919 GCF_001594065.2 Cyphomyrmex costatus | reverse complement strand
TATATATGTAATTAATAGAGTCCGGATTTTCCGCCGATGGACATACCAATTCGGATCGATCGAGCACGTTACTTCCTCACTACTTGTCATGATCAGGGCAAAGTCACTTTGAATTTTTTTAAACAGAATCTTTCCGTCAATTTTCAGTACATTAAAAAATCGTTTTAAAAAATGATAAAGAGCCGTCCTTTTTTTCTAATCGATACTGATCGATTGTGCGTGATCTCCTCTATTGGAAAAAATTCTTCCGAGCTCCTTTATGAGGTGCCAAAGTACCGCGTGTTAGTACTTTTAACGAGAAATCACGCTTAAAATAAAAACATTACTTATAATTTTGTAATATAATTATTTTATATTACTCACTCCATACTTTATGTTTGGAGTGCGGTAAATAATATTTGTAACATTTTAAACAATTCTCGTACACGAGAATAAAAATTCCCGTCGCGAGCCGAGTACGCCGTAGAGGCCTACGCTCGTATTCGACTATTATCAGCGGCTGGCTGCGGCGGGCCATAGTTTCAGCGTCGCATTAAAGCAAAACCTTGTTTTTTTATATTATTGTTTTTGCGTTCTATGCATTGTCCGTATGCATTTAGTCACTAAAATTTTGAAGAAACACAATAGAAATTTCTTTTTTGCATTAGGAATAACATTTCGTTTTTTGTTATTAATAATGACCTATTTCTTAAAATGTGCAATTGTATCTTGTTACAGCCATCAAAAAGAGGAAGAAAACCATTGATAAAGTATGTGGAGAAGCCTATGGAGGAGAAGAATGACATATTATCTGACAATGAGTCATTGTTTGATAGGATGACCAGACAGCAGAAATCTAAGGTAGTAAGAGAAAGAAAATAACTTGCCTGAATGTATACTTGATTTGCAGCGTTTATATATTAATTGAGTCGTGTTCGTTCTTCTGTTGCTGTATTAGATAACTGAAGGCACATCCTTAAAGGATATAACAGACAAAAAGTTCGACAAATTAAGAAAGGAAAAAGAAGCTGTAGCTGGGCCCTCTAATGCAGAGATTGATTATTTACAAGAAGAGACACCCTTCTCAAACTCATCACAGAACCGGAATAAAAATATAAAGATTATGCTGAAGGTATGCTGCTTTTTTTTTTATTTATAAACATACTTTTTATAGGAGAACAAATTAATGAAAGGCTAAATGAAAGTTTTTGTATGGCAATTGATGCCAAAATATACAATGCGTTCAAAAAGTTCCGGGATTACACTGAGAAAAGATATACTAAAGTATTGAAGAAAACTATTTTAATTATTTAATTTTCAACATACATCCCTTCCCTCTCTACACACAAAATAGATCTTTCATACATGCTCTGGAACGCTCTCTCGAAGTGTTCCAGAGGAATACTGTTGAGAATTGTCGTCACATCAGCCATGGAAGTCATATATTAACTCTCAAATATTAATATCTCAAATATTAAATAATTTAAGAAAAAATATAATATAATATAAAATTATAGGGGAAAATGTCCTAAATCGGACCTTTTTAATTTAAATAAATACGGTTAAGCAGATTTATGTGCTATTTTGCTATTTATAATGTAAAATAAACAATGTTTTTAAAATGTATTAATAATTATAATACATTTATAATACATTTATAATGTATTTATTATGTTTTTTTTTCTTTTTAAAAAAGAAAATTCTTGTAAATCATTATTTAAAAGATGTTAAAAATTTGAACGGTAATTGATTTAAGATAATTAAAGAGTGTAGAATTCAAAAATATCAAGTTTTATGATTACTTTTGCGATTTATTGTAAAATTTGTTCCAATCGTTCGAAAGAATCCGTGTCCAAATCGGATCTATGTATACAAAAAACGTATAAGCCAGCTAATTCATCGAAGAAAGAAGGTTCGTCACAATCTGGTTGTAGTACTGGTGATCAACCGACCAGATCTGGTGTAAGAAACATTAAATTAATAAAATATCATGTGTGTCATCAGACTCAAATTGATGGAATTTTTAATGATTTTAATTCTAATAATATACAAACTGTATTTTTATCTTTGAGTCTTAAATTGCTCGCTTTTACTCAATACTATGAGTTCCAAATCGAACGGAAAATGCATTTTTACATTTTCCATTATAGTTCGACAAAAGAGATACGTCAAAATAGTCTCAAGCAAAAATGAAGGAAATTAAATGATCTTTCAAACGGCACCATTGGTTTTATGATCGGATTTTATTTACGCCTTATAGAGAACAAAAACTGCAAATAGGTCCGATTTAGACCACTCTCTCCTATGGATTTACTGAATATTTGTTGTTACTTGATTTACCAACTAGTTGTTAACAAAATAATATAATATAAATAATGTGTTAAAAATAATATAAATTTATTTTTGCACCAATTACAAAGCAAAAACTCTGATTAGTCTTTCACTAGTTTATTCTACTATTTGACATTCTCGAGAGTTGGGTAAACTTTAACAATAACAGAAGCAGCTCCGATAACCTTGATCTTGACATATGTTGTCAAGGTCATGACCCTGAATAACCTCCAACAGATCTTAGCCGTCGCTCGTCCTTCATTAAAGTGTTATTTACAAAAAAAGTTTCAAAAATAACGTACTATTTCTGCTATACATATACTATATTAAGTATTATTCTACACCTCCCCTGTTTAGAAACGTTAAACCTTCCACGCAAAGTAACTCTCATCTCCTCTCCCCCCTGCAAAGCGGCGCACGACTTTTATGATTGTATTGTTGCACGTGGATGTGACATAGCTCTCGTTTCGCGTAAAGTCGAAATCCACGTGCGACAGTATAATTGTAGAAGTCGTTCGACCCTTTGTAGGGGGGAGGGGGAAGTGAGAGTTGTTCCGCGTGGAAAGTTGAATGATTTGAATAGTTTTATGCAATATTTGATACAAGCAAAAAAGTTATTCGTGGAAGTTTTCAATAAAAATACAACATTATTTTTGAAACTTTTTTTTAAATAACTTTTTAATGAAGGACGAGCGACGGCTAAAACCTGTTGGAGGTTATTCAGGGTTATGACCTTGACAACATACGTCAAGGTCAAGATCATCGGAGCTGCTTCCGTTATTGTCAGTGTTTACCAAGAGTTATTTTTTGTTTGTATTTTTACATTTTTTTCTGTTAAAAGTTGTAAAACGTAAACTTACATCGCAATAAAATTTTGATACATTTTTAAATACATTTAATAAATTTGGAATGAGCTTTTGCTTTCAGTAATAACGACAGTTACAATTTTACTTCAGTGTTAGTCCAGATAGATTATAATTGTATTATCACTAACAAGGGAAACTCCTGAAATGGTACTTTGTATTTTGATGTCAATTTTTTTGGTAACTCTATAGACCAGAAAATAATTTCTGTGTTCAGTGATTTTCTCGAATAGGCTTCAGTTTTCGAGTTTTTAAATTTTAAAAATTTGCGCTTATACAACGACCTGTACAATAAGTGTCCTTGTTTATCTTGTAAGTTAATCAAATACATATATTGTATAGGTTGCGGACTAATAATAAGCGCATAAGTGCAAACGTAGCCTATGTCCCAAGTTTACACGAGCCGGTTATTTGCGAGCTCCCGAAATTGTCGGCCATTCATATGTTGTTCTGTGGATATCGCGCACTTCAGTTTCTTTACTGCACTATCTACGTCTCGAACTCGCATCCTTTGATTTCCAACGCGAGCACCTATAAACGTGAGCACCATTCAACGAGAAAATGATCTCGTTTTGCGCATGGGAGGCAGTGTTACCAGATCTGAGACGCGCAACGCATGCACACGAGTCGAACGACATACGTGTGCGAAAAGCCGAAAGGCCGAGCGCACACGTACGTCGCTCGGCTTTTTCATGCGTGCGTTGCGCGCGGCTCAGATTGGTAATACTGATGGAAGGTGTGATATAATACGTGAAGTGGGGTTACACATTCATTACCATATACGTAACGACATTTTGATATCAAATTTTCCATTTTATTGTGTAGAATTTATGAATTGGCAGAATAATTAACTGTTTAATGATATTATTTTCGGAATAATTATAATGAAATACTAGTAAATAAATAAAGAGTAATTTAATTGTATGATAATATCTTTTGAGAGAGATACGGGGCATTAGCAAGCTGCAATACAACGCTATGAAAAACGGGCAAAGATCTGCACGAGTTTTCAGCCGATCTGAGGTCATTCTCTCGTTGAACAGAGTATAACCATCTGAGCCAATCGTACTGCTTGTATATCAATGGAACGGCTGATCTACGCCACCCGAAGCACGGCTGATTTTCAAAATATAAAAACTCGAAAATTAAAGCCTATTCGAAAAAATCACCGAACACGGAATTTTTTTTCTGACCTGTAGAATTATCAGAAAAATTAACATCGAAATACAAGAGATTTTATGTAGCTTACACTTGGTATTTTTATTTGCATATATTTCTGCAAGATAATTGGCATTATAGTGTATTTTGTTTTTTCTTTAATGAAATTTTAAAAGTTTTAGAACAGAATGACATTGAGAATGGAATCCCTTCACAATACCTATTTTTCCACTAGAACTATTACTCTCATTAGTCCTTTTTCTCTTTTCCTAATGTTCTCCCTTTCCTAATGTAATCCCTCTTCCTACCTTCCTCTTCTATAATTTTAGTTTATTGTACGTCTCGAATTATTACTCTTAAAACAACCATCATTTATAACGTGCCACTCTAAGATAAAATAGCTCATTTTATTACATCTACAATTACAATAAGCGAAGATGGTATGCAATACATATTTAGATAACTATATATCGCGTAAAGGAAGCACGGCAGTGTCGTGCGCTTGGCTTAGCGCCGAGACACTACCGTGTCTCCAGATACAAATAAAATTGTCTTCTCTATCATATTCATTTTTATAAATTTACCAAGCTTTCTTAAATTTATGTTTTGTTCTTATACATATTGACTCGTGACCAGAACGCGCTTACAACGATATTAGCGCTGTAACATATTACAGTTTACGTTACATATAATTTCAGAGATAAAAGTGCGCTTTTATCAATAAAAACGTGTTCTGAATACCATTGTATTTTATGGAACACATATCTTAATACTTGATATGTAAAGACTAAGCCTTTAATATTTTTAACAGTCATGTCCAATGATCCACACATTTGATTTTTAAAAAAAAGTTGATGCAAAATACGCGATGCATATATCATCATTACAACAATACTAACCATAATCTACTGCGCTACAATCATAATAATAGAGAAACTTGATACTAAATTACTATTCTTGAAAAAATATCACAAGAATTAGCTGCATGTACATCAAGTTACAAGTAACCTCTTTCTTTAGTATGAATTATAATTTTAACTTTTTCCGACGTTGTAATGACATTGAAAATGATCTCGTGTGAGGTAGAAACATTTGTTTTTTTTTTAAATTAAAAATTTGTTATTAAATGTATTTATTTCGCAGCTCTGTTTGTTTTTAATATGTCCTTGTTAAAAAATTTATTATCGTATTGGTTCGTATTTCATGGTTGGTAAAATTCCACATTTTTGGATAGAGTCAATGCCAATGACAAAAACCGGAAAAAACTAGTCTCTTCTATTAAAAATAATCAAATAAGCAAAATTATCGATATCCTAATTTACAGGCAGCCTTCGAGGCAGCCTGAGGTTCTCCATAGTCTTGATTACTATTCTGTGCGTAAGAATTTATGTGTAAAAGAGCAAATAAAAAGCTAAATAATTATGCTCATTCAGTTTATTGATGAAATAATCAATAAAACTCGATAAAGATTCGCATAAAGATACACAGTCATCTCGCGCTTCAGAGAAATTAGTAATTTCTCTACAGATTTTATTAATTTTGTCACTCACTTATATGACTGTCCAGCGAGTTCAGCATCAATTGAAAGAGTTTTCCAATTTAAGTTATTAAATGGTAAATGCGAACCAGATCTCAATTGGTAAAATTTTTTTATAGTGCAATGTATATTGTAAGTGATATATGCAAATATTTTAATAAACGTTAATACTGTTTTTTCGTGATACAATGCATATATTTTATATCATATACGATTATTTTAATGAGCGTCAATACTTTCGATTATTTTTATTTAGTGAAACAAGTTTTTTAGTTTTCATTTTTCTATATTTGTGTTTGTTTGCATTTATTTGTTTTTCTGGATCTGATTGTATCCATAAATGGATAGTCCGTGCAGTTATTTCTGAAAACGCCTGCGCGCGCATAATAAATTAAAATATTCTATGTACAATATATTATATTATATATAATATAAAATATGTAAACATGTTGTAATATTATATATTAATCAATTTTGTAGTTTTTATCAGTTCATTCTGGTGAATAAACTCCGGTTCAGTAAAATCCGGAATTTACTCTGGCTTTTTCCACCCACTGAACTTTTTCTGTCAATCCTGTCATAGTTCTTGTTTATCATAATTAGTTTTAGAAGCCTGAAAAGGCAGCAAATCGATGCGACAATCTGGTAGAGCACTTGACATCATCTTTAGAACAAATTTTATCTGCAAGAGACATTGTAACCTTACTATAAATACCTAACACTCCCGATTATGTCCCGAATATTTTAGATTAAAGTTTTGAAAACAACGATAAACCATCAGGAAGAGATAATTCGTCGCTTAGACACGCAGTTGACAAATATTCGTATACATGTACAGACATTGGAGACGGAGAAAAAAACACAAAACGCAGAAATAAATGATTACAAAGTGCAGCTGAGTAATCTAAATGAAGAAAATCACCTTATCGCCACGGAAAAGAATTTTAATATCGATGAGATTCGTGCCCAGCATAAACAACATGAAGCAAGAATTAATAAAATCAAACAGGACGTGCAGCAAGACTTGGATAATAGGCATGACAAGGAATTGTCCGCCTTTCGGATAAAGTTAGATCATTACGAACAAACTACCGAAACGTTAAAGCAAAAATTGATAAATTATACAGAGTTGCAAAATACTGTTGAGTCAAATATAGGCCAAAACATTAAAACAAAATTTGATGAATTAAAACTTGAAGGACAAAACGAACAGCATAAGAAAAGTCTACATTTCCAGAAAGAAAAAGCGTTATTAGATGAGCAGATCAGGTCGTACCAACTTCAGCTGGAGCAAATAACGTCAAAGTACAACGAGTTAATGAAAATTTTGGAATCTGGAAAGAATATCGAACAATCATTGAAGGAAGAAAATAACTCGCTAAAAATCCAATTGCATGATATGTCGTGCAAATATACTGTGGCACAGTCAGCTGTTGAAAACAGACAGATATATGAAAGAACTCTGAGCAATAGATTAGAAGATGAAGATTTCGAGCAATCCTCAGTTCAGTCAAATACTACGAATGCGATCGTTCGATACGGGGGGGAAACCTTGTATACCTCCTACGAGGATCAGCTAGAGCGATACTTCGAACAAATAAAGGTAGAACAGCAAAAAGTTTTTTTACTTGATTCAGATTTGAACAAAGTAAACATGAAACTAAGAGACATTGATAGCGAAAAGACAATGTATAAGGAACAACTGAATTACATGAAAAATATGTACGAAGAGTCGATAAAAGAGGCAAGTTCGTCGAGAAAATTCGAACATTTGAAGTTGGAAGAGGAAATTGCTCAGCACCAGGAGACGAAGAAAAAGCTCGATGAAAAGATCAAGAAAGAACATGCATTACTCCAGGAATTTCACAATTTAGAATCAAAATGGATGGAAGCAAATTATAAACTGAAAGAAGCCGATATCTTGAAGAAAACACATGAGGAACAACTGATGGATACAAAAAATAAGTACAAATATCTAGCAGAGACAGTCGATTCGTTGAAAGAATACCGACATACAACATTAGATGCCTTTAATGAACACTTGAAAAATAAGATTTCAGATGTTGAAAAGCAAGTAAACCTTAAAATAAAACATGAGGATAGCATCCGAAAACTGCAACGGAAATTCGAACTAAAAGTGGAAGAAGTTCAAAATTTGAAGGTTTATTACAAGAAAAAGCTTAACAGACAGAAAGAATGGCACGAGAATAAAATGTACGATAGCAAGGTTAAAAGAACAGAACATGAAGTTAACATCCAAGCTTTGCAACAAAAATTAGAACTCAAAGTGAAAGAAATTCAGAATTACGAGACAATGCTCAACGAGCAGAAAGAATTCTACGATCATCAAATTTGCAATATTGAGGCAAAGAAAACAAAATATGCAGATAACATTCAAGTATTGCAACAGGAAATAGAATTAAAAGTGAAAGAAATTCAGAATGTCAAAACTGATTATAAGAAAATGCTCAACGAGCAGAAAGAATTCTACGAGGATCAAATTCGTGATATTGAGGCAAAAAAAACAAAATATGCGGATAACACTCAAGTATTGCAACAGGAAATAGAATTAAAAGTGAAAGAAATTCAGAATATCAAGGCTGATTATAAGAAAATGCTCAACGAACAGAAAGAATTCTATGAGGATCAAATTCGCGATATTGAGGCAAAGAAAACAAAATATGCGGATAACGCTCAAGTATTGCAACAGGAAATAGAATTAAAAGTGAAAGAAATTCAGAATACCAAGGCTGATAATAAAAAAATGCTCAACGAACAAAAAGAATTCTACGAGTATCAAATTCGCGATATTGAGGCAAAGAAAACAAAATATGCGGATAATACTAAAGTATTACAACAGGAAATAGAATTAAAAGTGAAAGAAATTCAGAATATCAAGACTTATTACGAGGAAATGGTTACAAAACAAAAAGAGCGATACCAGTGTCAAATACACGATATTACGGCAAAAAAATCAGAACATGAGGTTAGCATCCAAGCCTTGCAACAAAATTTAGAACTCAATGTAAAAAAAATTCAGGATGTTAAGACTAATTATGACAAAATGCTCGAAGAGCAGAAGGAATTGTACGAGTGTCAAATTCATGATATGAAAACAAAGCTAGAGAATGAATTGAATGTACCCATATCCACTATGCACCAGGTGAGGAAAACTTTATTCATTTATTATGACCACGATTGTCAGATCCTGGAGGTTTATTGCGGTTTTTCGGTGAATTTAACCATATTTTCATTTCACGTGACTTTGTCCCAATATATCACCCAAATATGGAATTGTCAAGTGAAAATGTGAAATAACTAGTACTAGTATAACTAGTAATAACTAGTATCCGGTATAGTAATCTCACATTTTCACGAAATCAAATCACACCAAACGAAACAGATAAACCATAATTGGGTGAGTTTCTTACTTTCGTCATTTTCACCCAATTCGAAAACCGTAATAAGCCTTCTGTACGTCTATTCTGTAACTTTTAACAATTCGATATCGTTATACTATCACGTTGCGCAGTTTTTTCACCATGTAAAATTTCAGCGCAATGGCATTCCTAACTAGTAAGATCATCGATAAAAAGTCATAGAATAAATTTACTGAGCATTATCCAGGTTTATTAGTACGATGGAGATTTGTTGTTTCGACCGGAGACGGCCAATGCTTTTCAAAAAACGTACAGGGCTTTTTTTGTACATTATGACCATTGTTGCACATTTTTTTGTTATTATTAAACCAACATAGAGTAAATCAGGGTTGGAAAGTAACACGTTACTTGTAACGCTCTTGCCGTTTTCGTTACTTCTTTCTGTCTGTAACGGTAACAATAACGTCGTTACATTTTTATAGTAACGAATTTAGTCGTTACTATTATCGTTACTTTAGTTTTTCTTCAAATCTCCTAGGTGACTTTCCGATTCCGACATTACTCAAGCCCGAGATACAATGCGAGAGAATAACGACAGCGACAGTGGCTACATTTACACCGTGCATTTAGGCCGCGGCCTAAACAATAGATGTCCTTGTTTATCCTGTAGGTTAAACAAAGACACCTATCGTATAGATTGCGGACTAAGCGCACGGTGTAAACGTAGCCAGTAATAGGAACAGAAGAATCCAACATATGGGAATGCATACCATAAGAATACGGAATAATGCGATAAATTTCTGACGAGTTGGAATTCTGTCTATCATCTATAGCCTACCAATCAGTGTTCAGATTTTTCATTGAAAGAACAGATCAGAACAGATGAAAAAGCAAAACTACAATTTATACGCGATTGGCATTTTTATTTCTTTCGCGGCATTGCAATGGAAGGCAACAATTATATATTGCTTGTTTCTATAATCGCTGTTGCCTCGCATTGTGTTTAGAGCTTCAGACGTTCACGGTACCATGTATCTTTTTTATATTAGTTCCCGATTATTTTTATACTTATTCAATAAATCGAGTAATGACCGCGCGTCAACGCGACTACGTTTATACGGCACCTTTAATCGAATTTAATGACATCCGTCGTTATAATTCTTTGTTCGTTTATACGCAAGGATTTATTTTATCTGTATTTCAGTTACCGATATAGTAACACCGTAGTGAAGTGAGTCTAATATGTAACATTATTACCAATACAAAGCAAAATATCTTTATGCGAGAATAATTAACACATGTATTATAAATAATAGTAATTTACATTCACTAATTATTACGTTTAAACAGTTTGATTTATGTTGAAATTGTAACATCGATCTTATAAAGCCTATCGTATACACTACCGCTCATTAATTTCAATATACTTCTAAATTCGTTGATATTTCTGTAGAGGGTAAACGTAATGTGTACTTTTGCATAGAAATAAATCCATCTGCTATTATAAACATTTTCTGATAAATATTTAGTATAATCAGCCATCCTCCAATGACCTTAACGTATGTTGTCATCAGTAACATCAGTAATTGTGTTACTAAACCTGATTAAGAGTGCCGTGTAAACGTAATCAATAGCACACATTAATCGCATGCATAAAGGTATAATTTCACGAGTTACTTAAACTGGCCGTTTCAGCGACAAAAAGGATCACACGATCTAAATTAATGTTCGATATTCGTAAATTTAGACCATTTGATCCTTTTTGTCGCTAAAACGGCCGATTTGAGCAGCTCGTGAAATTCTACCTTTAGATTTGATTGAATAAAAATATTCCGACGTAGGACGCTAAACGATGTTACATAAAAACGCGTTGTTTCGGTTTTATGTACCTATATGATTGTGAAATAAGTCTATTGATAAAGACTTCACCTATTTATTTCCTCCAAAGAACATTAACGTTCAAAAACAATGTTTCATCTAAATTCTTATAAAAATGAGTACAATAAAATAACGATATTAAGAAAATAAAAAAATTATGCCTATTTCCATCAATGTAGATTAACTTTAATCTCGGTTCAATTTACTCTTCGTCTTTTTCTAATTCTAAAAATTAGAAAAAGATGAACACTAAGGTAAATTGAGATTAAAGTTAATCTACATTGGAAACGGCATTAGTAAAACTGAAGATAAGTTTAATATAGAGAAAAGCTTACTCTATATATATATATAAACTTGTCAGTAGAGAGTTTCAAGTTTAAATATTTATTATATTTTTTAAATATTTATTTCACATTTAATATTAAATTAATTATTAGCTAATGAAATTTTAAGATCTTATAACTTACTTTAGCACTATAACAAAAGTAACAAATCGTTACTTTTCAAGTAACAATAATGCGTTACTTTTTAAAATTGGTAACAAGTTATAGTTCTTTCAAAAACGCGTTACTTTTTTAACACAATCACAGACATTTTCTTATACAATACTATTACAACATAAAGTGTAAACATAATCACAGACTTTCTTATTAAAATAAATATTCTTTTACCATATTATTTTTCACATAACTTAATATCGTACAGAATACTAGATAATAAAATTAGTGAATATCCCATGCGAGCAAAAAACCGGAGATGATCAACCAGAGAATCGGAAATTGATCCTAAAAACTGAAGTCTCCGATGGAAAACTGGATACCTGACAACCATGATCGTGACTCTGTTATATTATTTTATCAATTTATGTCATTAATGTGTGCTGAAGATTCAGATGAAATTGTAGACGCGTGATTAATACATATATAGGCATTAATTATTATTAATACATTTCATATCTTAACACAATTTTTGAATATCATGTGATGTTTGTGATATTGTACATTTAATGTATTTAATACGTCCATAATCATATAATATATTATATAATTATATATAATATTTATATAACGTCCATTTCGTGACAAAACTGCGTATTATCTCTTATACATAATTATATAACTTTATAAACTATAATATTTTAATTGTTTTATTAAGCATGAGAAGATGTTTATTGTAAAATGTGTTGCAATTATGTAGGCATCATCGATGAAAACAAATGATGAAAATAATTGGTCGAATAATTTACTAAAACTGCTAAATGAATTCACAAGTAATGCTAAGCAAGAAAACCAAAAGTTAGAACAACAAGATGCCAAACTAACACGTCTTCAAGAACAACTTCAGGTAGGATTTTGTGTAAAAATAGAGTTAAGAATAAAGCCTAAACAAAACAGCATAATTAACATCTAATCAATAACCATTTTGATTATAACATACCTTACTGAAAAAAATCACGTCACAAAATTACATAATGAAATTACATGATTTCGTTATGTAATTTTGTGATGTAATGTTTTTCAGTAGGGTATATTATTATAGTATATTATAATGAAATATAACATAAGTTTATAACATAACAAGTCGAAACGTTCCATCTTTAAAATGTATTATCTGAACTATTAATTTGCTCGTTTATAGGTCTTTTATTTGCCTTTACCATTTATATTATTTTCTTGAACATGATTAATTCTGAATGTTACTAGGTATGTATGAGTTCGTCTTGTGAGAATTGTTGTTAATGTATTTATGATTTAAAACACTAGTACAAAGATGTTTACGGTAAAATCTATTGTAATTGTTTAGGAATTGATATCAACAAAGACAAATAATAGGTCGGTAACAAACCAGCAAGATGTTTCCAACGTTAAAGATTCAATCGAGGAAATGAACAGATTATACAACGCTCGTTTGAAGGATGAAGTCAGTCAGATGTTAACACAAACGCTTGAACAGCATCATAAGAAAGTTAATCTTTTTGAAACAAACATGAATGACACTAATGATGTTAAAGCATCAGAAAATACTGAAACCAGGTAATTAACAACTATTCAAATATTATTTTATGGTTCAAGAGATTGATATGGTACAGATTAACAACTTAATTGTATAATAAAAATGTTTAGTACCGAATTATTTAATATTTAAATTGATTTATAATGTATATATCAAAAAGAACAATTTAAGCTTTTCTCTATTATATAATATGATTATCCATAATATGTGTTACTAATGTTTCATTGTTTGTATATGGTATATATTGTTTTTATCAGTGATAATTTATGGAAGACATGTTTAAGACTTCAGAGAGTAATCAAACTATTGGTTAATTATATTATGACTTGTGAAGGTGTAATTAACGATATTCTAATCACAAAAATTCTACAAAAGCAGTTGCCAATATCAACTTTCTTCGAAGGAAAAACTATAAATAAGACTGATAACACAATTAAGGAAATCCATTTTATTCCAAGATCCGACAAAATAGTGTCTCTTATTAATAGCAATAGCGAAACGTTCCTAAGTTTAATTGATCAAGACACAGATGAACTATTAAAAATAGACCTGAGAATTGCTTTGACACGTTTAAAGGTTGAAGCCAACGAAATCTTCGCTGTTTTGTTACTAAATATCAAAGAAATGATTTCATCATCAAATAAGGATTTCTTTGTACGCAAAATTAGAAAATTTTCAGAGTTGACACAGAATCGAGATAAAGGCTTGATGAAAAATGATCAAAAAAAAGTAAAACCATTGGAAGAAAGCAAAATAGAAACTATTACGCTAGATTGCGAAACTATTACGCTAGATTGCGACGAAAATGATCCTGCTAAGAACGATATTTCGCTTGTTTCAAAACAAGAAAAAGGTAAATTTTTCTCAGATTTTTATGTAAGTTAGGATATAGAGTTAGATATTATAGATAGGTGTTAGGTTCAGTTTAGATATATAATACAGATAAGTTTATCTATAGTTTAAATATATAATAAATAAGTGTTTGCTACATTTATTAATTTTTTACATACTATACTTTTAATTCCAAGTTGATCATAACATTATAAATATCATTTTCAAAAAAATTTCTTACCTCTATTGAATATATAGATTGCATTGGTTATTCTGTATATTCCAAATATATCTTTAACATTCTATATTTTTTATATTTTTCTTATGTGATCTTTTTTTAATTTAAAAACTATGTGTTCCTATATATAATCTATTCAAAAAGAGAGACTTACCTACGCATGGGAGGCGGCATAGAAGGCAAAGTAAAAATGTCAAGATGATTATTGTATCCACTAAATTTTTTAAGTTCAAATTCGAGCGTCGTATTGACGTTTTTATCTTTTTATGTATATCAGTATTGGGAAATAGGAAATTCGATGTCACTACGCTATTTGGCGGGAGAAATCGGAATTAGCGCTGATGTAACGTTGCCCAAGGAAACAAGAACCTATTGGTTAGAGGTGCGTTCTGTATCGCGCATGTTGCGCATGATGATCCATTGTCCTTGTTTAATATTTAATGAGCAACAAGGATAAACGATGCATTATGCGCACCGTGTGAGTAACGGAACGCACCCTATGGCCGGTATTCATAGTCAGTTCTTATACTCAAGACCGTCTTCAGTCTTGAAGAGTTACGAACCAATCAGAGGGCCGCTTTAGCATCTTAAGACATTACTTAAGGCAGTCTTGAAATAAGAACCGACTATGAATACCGGCCTATGTTACCTACTCGCAGTAGTTCAATTGTTGGCTGGTTGGCGCTAGATGACGGGATGTGAAGACTCCGCCTCCATCGAATTTTCTAATATCTTTGTTTTGCTTGTTGTCACCTTTTGTACGCGAAGGGAAATAAATCTTAAGTTAATCATAAATATAAATACGTATTATCTAACGGTGGTGCTGATATATCTTATTTACTGCAATTAATAGAAGAGCTATGTGAGCAAAATGATGGGCTGACAGATGATGCTACAAAAGAAAAAGAAGATTTGCAACAACAGGTATAAAATTTTCAAAATGCATGATTTCTAATTATATATGTAATTGTTGCATAATTTCTAATTATTCGATATTGGTATGCCCTTATTATACTGAAAAAAATCACATCACGAAGTTACATAACGAAATTATGTAATTAAAAAACAAGTAAATTACATAATGAATTGTTTCTAAATTCTAAATCATTACTTAATTTTTTAAAATCACCATATTTTTTAAAATTTGAAAAATCATATGATATTAAAAATAATTTCATCTGTTATATATGTGATTTTAGTTATCGAATTTTAAAGAATTAAATAATAAAATAGAAAGAAAAAACATATCATTGTGTGACTTTTCAAATTACGTGATTTTAAAAAATTCACGTACTGATTTGGAACAATCCGTTACGTAATTTACCCGTTTTAATTACATGATTTTATTATGTAATTTTGTGATATGATTTTTTTCAGTAGGGTGGTATATCACAATACAATGATAATTACTACGATGTATATGAAAATTTATTTTTTGTAAATAGCATGCTGTTTTATACAATGCAATTGTTGTAACATGTATTAATGTTATATATATATATATATATGTCTATTATTTTAATGTTTTATAATATTTCTTTTAATAAATTATACGAATTATGTCATGCATATTATGTACAAAATATATTAAAATGGAATATTTAAATTCTTTTATTTATTTAAAAAAATTTTTGAATGCGTTATCTATTGGAAATAGAGACTTCTAAATCTTTATGTGCTATTTTAAATTTTAATTTTTATTGAAACTTTTGTTTTTTAGGTTCTTATTATATTTTATGATTCTTAATTCTGCAATGACACTTATTTTGATAATTTTAGTGCTCGAAAAATTCTGTACAAATTTACACATGTTCTTTAAGGTCTCTATTAAATTATCCTATGTAGATATCAAAAAAGAAGTTTGGAAAAGTTATAAAAATTACGCAAATATCTAAGAAATAAAAATTAATTACAAATGGCATGAACACGAATGATCTAAGTGTGCCGTTGAGTTAAGTATCGAAATTTTTGGCCTTTACTTATTTTTTCAATGAATACCTCCATTTTACAACAAATATTTTATTCTTTATGATCTTAGTTATGAATATTATATCATTTTACTTTATAAATTTTAAGGGGATGATGGAGTCAATGTAATTACTGATAGTGTTTTTGATGTTTTTGTTTCTGTTCAATTTCTTTGTAGCAGTTTCACAAAGTAAATATTCCTTTTTCACGATTAAAATGCATGCTAATGTATCTGGTACTGTATTTTGTTTCCAAAGCTGGATAAAATAAAATATTACAGATTTTTTAACGTAAATATTACACAATTTCTTTATCCATTTCATTTCAGAACTCAAACAAGAGAAAAGCATCATCTGCTTGGAGTGAAGGAACATCGTCTCAGTAAGAATATCATATATCCCTATATAAAATTATTCATAATCACTACGTACAAAATTAAAAATTATTTATACAATTATGGTATAATCTATTGTATAATTGGATGTAAATGTATACATATAATGCCATATAATTTAAATATAATTATATGTGTGCGTATGTGTGTGTGCAGGCGCACATGCGTGCATATGGAATATACAGGGTGATTTAAAATAAACGTCTGTTCTTGAAATGTCATTTTCCTGACTTAATTCTGAAACTGGTTCTACATTGGTCATATCGTAGCATCGTAAGCGTTGTGAGACTTTAAATTGACACATCGGATTGGTTGTTGCAACAAATTTGTGACTTGCGACGCCTACGATACGATCAATGTAGAATGGGCTTTAAGTTTGTGACTTACGACGTTTGCAATACGATGAATGTAGATTAGGCTTAAGACAATTTTTCCTTTGCCGAAATTTTGTCCAAAGCTTAGTTTTCAAATTATAACAAAATGAAGTTAGCGAATTACAGGACACGTAGAGAAGGTAAGCAGGAGCGATGCAACTCATTGTTCGATCCGGGCGGAACCTTCGCATCTCGCTGCAATCAGCCGATTGCTACACAAGTACACACGATAGCGCGTACATATACATGCAATCACATTCTCACACACACACACACACGCACGCACGCACGCACGCACACACACACGCACGCACGCACGCACACACACACGCACACACTGCTGGAGAATAAACGTGAGGTATCTATTTTTAGATGGCGCTAAGTTTTAATTACTAGAATTTCAGTTGCAAATCTATTCCCAGTGAGAAATGACAGTCATTTCTCACTGGGTTATGAATATAATGGGGTGCATCCAGAAGCACGACCGCTCATTGAGCGCTCAGTGAGCTCTTGTATACCTGTTTGGTTTATATTTTAGACCTAATGGAATATGCCAATCAGATAAAAAAGCTCATTGAGCGCTTAGTAAGCGGTCATGCTTCTGGATGCACCTAATGGTCGCGTTCAGCGGATTCAACAGTTGAGTTGAGCGCTCGTTATTATTGGTGTATTCTTTTAGATCATCCAATCAGAATTTTTAATCTAGAAGAATGCACCAATAATAGCGAGCGCTCACTCAACTGTTGAGTCCGCTAAACGCGCCATTCTTTGCGGAATCCATTTCCGGAAGCGTTGTTATCTTGTTAAAAAAAAAAAAAAAACAGTCTTTTGTCTGGACTCAGAACAGATCTTCTCAGACTCAGAAAAAAACTTCTTTATTCTAAGACAATATTCTAGACAATACATTCGAATGAATATAAAATTTAAGAACAATTTATTTAGTTCGAAATAGACCGTTTATTTATTTTAATTTGTACTATAAAAAAACGACAAGACTTGTCGAATTTATACACATTAATATATGTGGACCGATAGAACTAAGTACGTGGGATACCTAAGAAAAATTATATTCTTACTTTTCTTGATAATTTTACATATTTTACTGTAATCTATTTGTTGGGAAAAAAATATGAAGTTGCAGATAAAGTAAAAAATTTTATTAATATGGCTGAAGCAAAATGGTAATTTCAAGTATCTAAACTAAGAAGTGACAATATAGAAGAGAATTTTTGAGACAGAGTTTATTGCGACAGCGGAATGTGTAAAAGAAATAATATATCTTAGAGTTTTATTTGAGAAAATAACAGAAAATTTTATTAAAGTCATTTTAAATATTGATAACCAGAGTACTATATACAGAATACAAATTATAAAGAATGGTATAGGCAACAAACGAAATAAACACATAGATGTTAGATATCATTTTTTAAGTGAAAAATATTCCGAAAATATAATAGAACTGAAGTATTGTCTTAGTGATGAACAAATAGCAGATGTGTTTCCAAAATCACTCGATAATATCAAATTTGAGAAATTAAAAAATTTAATTTTAAGCAAGTAAAGCTTGTTACGTATTTAATGCGAATTTATTAATTAATTAACAAATACTAAAATCTTTTTAAATCGTACATTTATTAATTAATTAAAAAAATTTGATTATAATAAATATTTTAAGTCTAATAGTTATAAAGTTTAATAATGAATATGACGTATGTTAAATGTTAAGAATAGATATCCTTTAAGGATTATTTTTAAACTAAAAAGAAAACTTTGTTAAATATTATAATATTTAAATTTATTAAAATAGTCAACGATTAAGAGAGGATGTTTAGATGGCGCTAAGTTTTAATTATTAGAATCTCAGTTGCGAATAGAATATATTATGAATATATTCTTTGCAGAAATGATTCCTTTTCCGAAAGTGTTAACTTGTTTAAAAAAAAAAACAGTCTTTTGTTTGAAATGACTCTCTGGTTATCGTTTGGCTTGCTGGTGCTACACATGTAAAAATTGTAAGCGAAAAAGTTCTTGTTCTTGTGTAACAAAATAATTTTTTTTAACAAACTATTATTGACCTCTATTACACGGCACGCTTTACGCCGAAGTTATAACATCGATATTATGAAACTGGCCAATTATAGCTATTTCTCTGAAGAATGAAATATAACCGTGATTGAACATTTTCATAACATCGATTATATAACTTCAGCGTAAATCGAACCCCGTGTATATATATAAACGTAGTAATTAAAGCCAAACTATAGTAAAACTTATTACACAAAAAGTTTGCATCTATTTATACCGAAAAACGGTGTAAATAGGTGCAAATTACGGTAAATCTTGACAAACGGAAACAGCTCCGATGATCTTGAAATTGACATATGTTGTAAAAAAGTCATGACTCTAAATATCTTCCAACAGGTTTTGTCATCGGTTGTCCTTCGCGCGTTAAAAAGTTATTTAAAAAAGGTTTCAAAAATAACGTTGTATTTTTATTGAAAACTTCCACGAATAACTTTTTTGCTTATCAAATATTGCATCAAACTATCCAAATCATTCAACTTTCTACGCGAAATAACTCTCACTTTCCTCTCCCCTCTGCAAAGGGGCGAACGACTTCTACAATTGTACTGTTGCACGTAGATTTCTTAGTGAGAAATGGAATCTACGTCGAATCGATATCAATTCAACGTCGATTCCATTGCCATTTCCAGCCATTTCTCACTGGGTTCGACTTTACGCAAAACGAGAGCTATCCACAGACTAAAAAAATGGGTTGGGTTAGGGGTTAGGTTATTTTTAACTGTAGTGGATCCCCTTCGCAGGGGTGCGAAATCTATTATATCCACGCATACACTTTACAACATAATGCGACATGGAAGTTGCGATCTCTTTCGCAGGAGGAGCTCCATTATTATTTTTAAAACAGCGAATTATTGTTTGTAACATTTGTACATTGTTAAGTGTATGCATAAATGCAATAGGTTCCGCCCCCTGCGGGGGGGGGGGGGTTCCACACTGTTAAAAATAACCTAACCTAATCCAACGCATTTTTTGGTGTAAAATAGCTCTCGTTTCGTGTAAAGTCGAAACCTACGTGCAACAGTACAATCATATAGAAGTCGTGCGTTCCTTTGCAGGGGGAAGAGGAGGTAAGAATTACTTCGCGTGGAAGGTTTAACGTTTCTTATTAACAGGGTGTAGAATAGTATTTAGTATCGTATATGTATAGCAGAAATAGTACGTTATTTTTAAAACTTTTTTTGTTAATAACTTTTTAACGAAGGACGAGCGACGGCTAAAACCTGTTGGACGTTACTCAGGGTCATGATCTTCACATATGTTAAAGTCATCGAAGCTGCTTCCGTTATTGGCCTGGTTTACATCGTGCACTTGATACGCGTACTAACTAGTTACTTTCTATTAAATTATCTTAATTTCAGCAATGTATTTAAAGAATGATGTATAAAATTGATACAATACGCATCAAAATGTTTAACTAAATACGTTTATTGTGTATACATTTACATATATCGTTGAAATTAAGATAATTTAGAAAGTAACCAGTTAGTACGCGTATCAAGTGCACGATGTAAACCAGGCCATTGTCAAGATTTAGGGTTGGATTATACTGGCCGTAATCTGTTAACTTATGCTATAATCTGTAAAAATTGACTAATTATAATCGATTATTCCTCTCTCATTCAACTGTGATTGGTCAATTTTTACAGATTACGCCATAAGTTAACAGATTACGGCTAGTATAATCCAACCCTTACCCATTGTACTAATTACAGCAATGTTACCAATTTGTGGAAAATTAAATTGTGATGCTAGAGGTTTTTTGTTATTACTAACATTCCCTCTTTTTTTTGGAAAATGACCTCTTATCTAAGAAATAATTGATTCGTTTTGAAAAAAAATCGTAACATTTCATTCGAAGTCCTCGAATATATATGAGGTAATTTATTTTGTGTGTGTGTGCATGTGTTGTGCGTGCATGCGTGCGTGCTTGTGCGTGTGTGTGTGTGTGTGTGTGTGAGAATGCGATTGCATGTGTACGCGCTATCGTGTGTAACAATCGGATAATCTCATTCAGACGCGAAGGTTCCGCCCGGATTGGACAGTAAGTTGCATCGCCCCTGCCTACCTTCTCTACGCATCCCGCAATTCACTAACTTCATCTTGCTATAAGTATATCATCTTAATTTGTGAAAATTAAGCTTCGGTCAAAATTTCGGTAATGGAAAAATTGTCTTAAGTCTAATCTACATTCGTCGTATCGTAGACGTTGCAGATCACAAATTTATTGCATCAGCCAATCTGATGTGTCAATTTAAAGTCTCACCGACGCTTACGATGCTATGATACAACCAATGTAGATTCAGCTTTAGAATTAAGTCAGGATCAATGTATGTATATGATATTTCAAGGACAAAAGTTTATTTTGAATCACCCTTATACATATGTCATATGCATACATATACAAAGGCCCGTATTCGCGCTAACCAAAAACATAGAGAATGGACTGCGCGATCCCGTATCTAACAATAAGTAGTATCAAAATGTGTCGACGAAAATGAGAGAGAGGGTCCGTGGAAGACGGCCATCTCTATCTTTTTCCATTCGATGGTTGTAATAGAAGAGATAATGAGAGGGAGATGGCCGTCTTCCACGATCCCTCTCTCTCATTTTCGTTGACCATTTTGACACACGGATCGCGCAGTCCATTCTTTATGTCTTTGGCGCTAACAACGATGTTAACGCGCTAACATGCTATAGTTTACGTCACGTATACTATAGAATTTCAGAGATAAAAGCGCACTTTTATCGATAAAGTACGTTTTGAATACGGGCCATATATACTATTATATATATATATATAATACATATAAAAAAATGTTTTGATGTGTTAAAGGTGCTAAACACGTTCATCCAAGAAAAAGACTAACTGTGCGCATAGTCGCTAAATGCAATGACACTTAAAAAAAATTGCATACTAAATATATCTACAATTTAAAATGACTCTTATGCGCGATTTTCTTTACGAAATACAAAAAATGTAAGTATATACATGATTATATTCGTATTTAATTAAAGGTAAAAAGTATGTTATAAAAAAGGAAGGGGGGGGGGGGGGCAGAAATATGTATATATTAAAAATAATAAATACTTTAGTATTATTTGTAAGAATCTATATACGTAAAATATAAATTCACACGAAATTATAATATATTAGAAGCATCCAAGATCCAGTTTGACCGTTATGGCATGTGTTCTCATCGATATTTATTATAGTTTAAACTTTTACGTCCAATAAGATTTGATATTGTTAGTATTACCTAGTGAGAAATGACAATGGAATCAATGTCGAATCGATGTCAATTCGATTTTATTGTCATTTCTCACTGCAGGTATCTTTTGATTTCATATTTTTTGTGGATAGAGATAGAGTATGTGCGGCGAGAAGATGCTTACCGAGTTTATATTGTTTTCGAAAAGAATAATTCGATACTTTTAAACCAAAGAACAGAGCCAAAAGGAATTCCAAGTTATATATCATCGTTGTTCTTGTGAGTACTTATAGTGGATTGACGAACGAAGTTCTATGAAAGAAGAACTTGTTTAGTAATTAAAGTATTCTCAAGAAAATTTATATTAAAAGGATTCCAAAGTCGTCTATATTATAGACTACACGCAAAACTTGTTGTATAAACAATTATTTTTTTCTTCTTACAGATTTAAAAATCCTTCTCCACTAGAGATGAGTAGTTCGCGAATGAACATAATTCATTAAAATGAACTGTTTTTCTCATCTCTATTTCACGATTGCCAGGTTCTGAGCACTGCATGAGTGGAACTCAAAAAGAGGTCCGTGTGCTGGGGATTTCCTATTTCGATTGGAGGCCGGTTGATTGTTTCCAAAAAAAAGGATCGCCAAAGAAATCGACCAATAAACAGTGTCAGTAATCACTAGATAGTCTCAACAGTCACAATTTACAATCCCTAAATAGTGGAATTATTGTTATAATATTATAAATATACATTCGAATGAAAAATTGATGATTTTTCCTAGCGAACTGAAGATTGGTCTCGAAATCTGGAGACCTGGCAACCATGTTCTACTTTCCAAGATTAAAATAGACTCATTAATTTGTGTCTGTGAGATGGAGAATTGTATTCGGTGAACAAACTAATGAACAATACTAATTTATATATACCGAAGGCTGCGTTCATCAGAGAAAGTAGCTTTGCAACTTGTAAAATTCTTCAATATAATATAATTGTTTATACGTTTATATCTATCAAGAACCAAAAGTGAGAACTAATACTAAAAAATGTTATAACGGTTGCAAAGCTATTTTCTCTACTCAACGCAGCCATTAATTTTGAAAGTTTTTCAACAAGCGACACTGTGTAACTCAGTGATCATTTCATCTTTGTTTAACGTTGGCGAACAATAAAGATGTAAAGCTAAGACTCCATGTATGCGGTGAGCTGCATGAGTGACCAATCAGGAGCCAGGCGCATGCCGCATCCGGCAGGAGTCCGGCATGTGCCTGGCTCCTGGGTATCAATCATGTATGTAGCTTTTTATTTAGAGCGGAAACGTGAAAAGTGAAAATTTCTATGAATGTATGTATGAACATATACACATACATGCAAAAAATTTTCACTTCTCACGTTTCCGCCCTAGAGAAAAAGTTACATAATCGATACCCTGGGGCTCTATTCCTGAAAAGAAACTATACGAAAAATTAGGAAAATACTAAAGTAACGTAACGTATACTGTAGTATTTCCCTAGACTTTCGTATACGTTTCTTTTCAAGAATAGACCCCCTGATTGGTCACCATATGCATTTGCCGCAGCTCACCGCATGCAAAACTGAGGTTTTACTTTTAGTACCCCCCTCATTCCAAGGTGGCGCTGTTATCACTGAAAATGAAGTATGTTTTCTCAAATGTAGCCAAAATCTATGCTCTAAGTAGCTCTAAAAGATCTGTTTACACAAATTTTGCAAGCAAATCTAACAGAACGATTCTGTGATTGGCGATTCGCTAATCCACTTACGCACCATGGGACATTAATAGCGTTTTCTCTTGGCTGCACCAGTGTAGGGTGATTGCACCAGTTCATCCTTTTTCCTTTTCCCTTCTTCTGGAGAGAAAAGGAAGAAAGATGAACTAGTGCAAAAGTTCAGCTGAGTGTTGCACTGGTGCAGCCATGAGAAAACGCTATAAAACCGGGTTCACACCTTGACGGAAAAGCGGAAAGCGGAAGAGCAGTTAACCGATCAAAACTCGTGCTGGTAGTAAATAGTACAAAACTAACAGAAAGTCGACTACCTGATTGGCTACTGCTTTTTCGCTTTCCGTCAAGGTGTGAACCCGCCCTAAGGCGGGTCACATTGAGCGGAAATCTACAGCGGAACGAAACAGCGAGACCAATCAGAACTCTACAATCATTCCGCTACTTTACTTTCTGCGATTGTGATAACTTAAGGTACTTTTTCATGTGCAGCACGCTGCAGCAGCAATTCGTTACTATTGGTTAAGAATTTTATGTAAGCTAGACGACGCACTTCCGGCGCAAAATCTTCGGATAAGGTACGGATACATGTTCGTAAATTAGATCATTTTATACTTTATCACAAATTTGAAAAAGTAAAGTGTAAAGTATAAAATGATCTAATTTACAAACATTCGTACCTTATCCGAAGCCATTCTTCGTTTATTTTCCTAATATTTATTGCAATAAATAATATTTTCATAATGAAACGACGGACATATTGTACGCTTTCTCGATTTTGCCGCTTGCTGCTTGCTGTTCGTTCGGTTCAACTTCAACGAACTGCGGCAAAATGTATTTTGTGCCGGAAGTGCGTCATCTAGCTTACATAAAATTCTTAACCAATAGTAACGAATTGCTGCTGCAGCGTGCTGCGCATGAAAAAGCACCTTTACATTAGAATAAATTTTTTAAAATATATTAACTTATTTTTATGTATACACTTTATCGATACTCTTATTTTTTTAACAGATTTACTTAATAATTGCGTTTAATGCCCATTTCCACCAATGCAGATTAACTTTAATCTCGGTTTAACTTATTGTTCAACTTTTTCTAATTTTTAGAACTAGAAAAAGATGAAGAACAAATTGAACCGAGATTAAAGTTAATTTGCATTGGTAGAAATAGGCATAAATCAATTAATTCCATTAAAAAGTGCATAGCAATAGTAATGTGAGTTTGTCACTAACCCGTGCCGCAAACCGCGCTCCATGTAATATCAGGAAAAAGAAATAGGCGATACGCGATTAACTAGGCAGAACCGCGTACCGCGCTCCATGTAATCGCACCCTCGGTAATGAAGTTGGCTCAAGTCGACTTAAAAGTTGGTACTTCTGACGCACGACCGTTTTAGACAGTTTCAGACCCACTGACCAACCGCTTTTCTGACTGTGTTTTCGTTGAACGTTTTATTAATTTCGATTACTCTTCGGAGGTTTGTTTTTTTATTGCTTGATCTGGCAATTGATAAAGCGAGGAATACCGTGGCACGATCAAAAACCTTATGACAGCTGGCAATCAAGATCGATCATTGCGGGAGTATCAAATTTGAAATGTAACTGATGACAAGCTGTGAACTTGTAACTGACGAATACTTAGTTTTGCACCTTCCATGCACGTCGTCCCGCGGATTTCGCCAGGATGAGCGCGACGCAGGATGATGACGAACGTAGAAAACGCTCATTAGAAGCCGGCAGAGAAATGGCAAGTGTTCCTTCTATTTATTATCCTTATCACTTCCGATATATACTCTTACTGCTTGTTTAACAATTGGAGCAATCTTATTTATTATTATTTATTTATATTATTATTTGTACATTTCGCGTGTTGCTCGTCTGTTTTTATCAATTTAATTTTGGAGAAACATTATGGAAAGTTTTCTTTTGCACTATAAACATTTTGTCTTTGATTATTAACAGTAATTAATTACCTGAAATGTGTCTTGATTGTTACAGTTGGAAAAGTATAAAGCAAAACAATCAAGCAAAGACAAGAGCGGAAACATAGAGTATGTGGAACAGTCTGATGATGAGTCGTTGCTTAATGAGAAGTCAATGCATAAAGAATCTGGTGTAAGAAAAATATATATAATTCACATATCTCTCTCTCTCTCTCTCTCTCTGAATGTTTATTTGATTTATAACATTTTTATATAAATGAGTTGCTTCATGTTTGTTCTTTACTGTTGTATTAGATAACTGAAGCCATATCCTCAAGAGATGTAACACACAGCAGCGTTAGTATAAGCGAAGGAGAGGCAGATGCTGATTTGGAAGGACTGGTAGGACGAGTCGCAGAATTGGAAGAACTGTTACAGGGAAAAGAAGCTATAGTCGGGGCTTTAAATGCAGAGATTGATCACTTACGAGCAGAAACGTCCTCTCCAAATTCATCGCAGAGCCAGGGCAGTAGTATACATGGAAGGGATATTATATCTTTGTATCATATAAAAGTATGTTATATCTCTTTGTTCATAAACACAATTTTTTATGTAAAGTTATAGAACATATATTATTATTTTATATAATTTTGATATTATTTTAACATTAGTTACGAAGTCTAGATAGCATATAATTTTATTGTTAAATAAATTTTTTTTTAAATATTTTACGTAGTATACATTTTAATTTTTATTTGTAAATTTAGTTATAAAATAATTAGCATTAAATAATTTGTGTTTTTCATAAAATAGTTGCAAGAGTTTGAAAAGGCAGTAAATCAACGTGACAACTTAATAGAACACTTGACATCATCTTTGGAGCAAGCATTATCTGCGAGAGATACTGTAACAGCACAACTTAATGCTTTGAATTCCATACAGTTGAACAATCCTATGACAGACAACATGAACTTGCAGCAAAAAGTGAATGACAAGCTTCATATTTTTACATGTTTTTAGTTATTAATAACCTTACCATAAATGTCCAACATTATCCCAAATGTTTTAGATTAAAACTTTGGAAACAACAATGAGTGATCAAGAAGGGATAATTCGTCGATTAAATGCACAATTGACGGATATTCGTAAACACGTACAGACATTGGAAATGGAGAGAGAAACACGAAATGCAGAAATCAGCGATTACAAAGTACAAATAAATAATCTGAATGAACAAATTCGCCTTAGTGCGGCAGAGAAAAATTTGAATATTGATGAGACATTGGAGCAACAGAAACAGTACGAAGGACGAATTGATAAAATCAAACAGGATATGCAGCATATTTTGAATAAATTTACCACAGTAATAAATGCTAACGCAATACGCCATCAACAAGAATTAAAAGTAAGTATATGAGATTGCTTTATGAATATTTTTAGCGAATTTTAACGTAATATCTATTAAAGTTGTAAAACATATTCATAATTTGTTATTTATAGCAATTAAAGAAAAAAATTCCTATACTAATTTTTTTATTTGTAGGAATTAATTTTGAAGAACGAGGATGAAATTGCGAATATAAAAACCAAGCACGAAGATTATATAAAAGTACTAAAGGATGAAAATAAAATGTTGGCCGATCGTTTAAACAAGGAATTACCGGATTTGGAGAGTAGGCATGCCAAAGAACTGTCCGTTTTTCAAACACAATTATCTCACTACAAGAAAACTGTCGAGGCGTTAAAACTTGAATTGGTAAATCATGCAGAGTCACAGAAAGTTGCTCAATCAGAAGTTCACCTGTACAAAGTAAAACTTGACGAATTAAAATTTGAAGCGGAAAACGAACGGCGTATGCAAAATCTGCATTTTCAGAAAGAGAAAGAGTTGTTAAATGAACAGATCAAATTACACAAAATTCAACTAGAGGAGATGACATCTAAGCACATTGCTTCAATGAGTATCCTTGAATCTAAGGAAAGTATTGAGCGATCACTGGAGCAGGCTTTGTCAAATGCTGCTGCACTGAAACAGGAGAACAATACGCTAAAATTCAAGCTGGATGATCTATCATGCAGATATTCCACAGCACAGTCTATTATCGAAAACAGTCAGGTTTATGACAGGACTCTGAGTGGTAGACTATATGTTGGAGATTTAGAGAAGTCTTTATCTCGGTTGGATGCTACAAGTGTAAGCACAGTCAGCGAATTAGGAGAAACTATGTATAAGACTTTTGATGAGGAAGTTGTTCAGCATCAGCTGACAAAGCGAAAACTCGAGGAGAAGATGGATATAGAACAGCTGTTGGTCGAGAAAGTTCGTGTTCTTGAGACAGACTTGATTAAAGCGAACAACAGACTAGAAGAAACCGAGATAGTGAAGGAAACGTACGAGAAGCAACTGAAGGATATGAAAAATACATGTGACAAACTTCAACAAGAAGTCGTTTTGTTGAAAGAATTCAGTCATGCAACGTCTAATGATGCTCCCACTCAGAATTCTTCAAAAAGTGTTTTGGTGAATTTCGAGAGCGATTCAGCTCGGCAAATAGAGGAGCAACAACGGGAGATAGAGAGCCTGAAGCTACTAATGGAGGAGAAAGAGACAGAGAATGCGAGATATAGGAAAGATTTGACTGAAATGACAGAAAAAACAAAACAGATGGAAACGCAGTGCCAACAGTTGACGAATGGTTTGGCTTATGCATGGGCACAGTGCGCCGAATTTGAAGAAAAATTGAATCAGACTCTGGCGTTGAGCGATAGCAGTAAAATTAATACCTCCTTGAATAGCACAATTTCATCTAAATACTTGAAAAAAAATCAAAGCTTGGATGATATTATATTAAATCAAAATACACACACAGCAACTCAGGAAAAAATTTTGGAATCGATTATTGCCGACACATTAATAGATACAAAAAACAGTTATCTGAAGAATGAAGAAACATACTTATTGGAGCATATACAACAAATTCTAGAGCCGGACGAAGTTAAATTAAAATTATCTCATTATTATGCACTGTGCGAAAAAATAGTTGTCGCTAAGACGCAATCCTTGATGAAGAATGTCACTTTGCAGGATAGCGAAGACTCGCTGCAAAGGTCTTTGGAAAATTTGTTGCTAGAGAAGGAGAAGATAAGTCAGGAAATCGAGGAAATGATGAATCGACGTGAGGCAGAACTGGAATCTGTTAAAGCGAATTCTGCCAAAGAAATCAACAAACTGCGTTCGTTATTGCAGAATTTCAAGGCAAGTCATTTTTATTTTTATTTGATCTAGAATATTTTTGTCTATATTCTTTACTCTGTGTTGGACAGAACTATGTTATAGTTGAAATATTTACATTATTTTTTATCACTTAAGGATGGTAATACAAGCTTAAACGATCTGAGAATTGAACTTGAAGCACACCATGCTAAAGAGATGGAGGAATTACGGACATACTTCGAGAGGAAATGCTTGCAGATGGAAAAACAATATTCCGAGGAAGTCTTCAGTCAACAGTCAAAACGGATTTCCGACAACGATAGCGAAACTGAGGAGCTGACAGATGATCTGTATTTTGGTGGTGCCGGAGATTGTTTGAACGTGTCAAACTCCCGAGCAGTGACACCTAGTGCCATCGAGGAATCTCTGAGAAGCAAGATTCTGGATGCTGAAAATCAAGCACGTCTTGAGACAGAATATGAGGGCAGTATTCAATCGTTGCGACAGGAATTACAACTTAAAGTGAATGAAATTCAGAATGTTAAGGCTGAATATGAAAAAACGCTCGAAGAACAGAAAGAGTTGTATGAATGTCAAATTCGTGAAATCGAGACAAAGCTACAGCATGCATCGACTGTATCTACTGTGCACCAGGTGAGAAAAAATTATCCATTTACAGTAACTGTTATACTGATTTGTCAACAACATAATTCTTGTTATTAATGTGTGTTAGAAATTCCTGTATGAAATTGTAAACGCATGGTGTGATCAGAATGCATTAACTATTAGTAGTACATTTTTCATCTTAATGCTGTCTTCATGATCTTCTGTGATCTGTAATGTCGTACATTTATTGTAATTAATATTTTTATTTTTATTGTGCAACAACAATAAAATAGATTAATTGTGTTTCGTTTCGGTTATATTGAAATGTACACCTATTTGTAACTAACATATTGCCGTGTGACTTCCTGTTTGCATGTAGTATTGTCAGACAGAATGGGAAGCATTGGAAAATGATGAATTATCAAGTCTGCGTAATGCATATAATCATCAACTAGAAGAGCAAATTGCGCTAGCTAAACAGGACATTGTCAACGCTCTTCAAGAACAGTTTCAGGTAGATGCAGATTACGTGTAAAAACTGGGCTCAGAATAAAATACACATAAAATAACAGCATAGATTAAATCTAATTAAATCATTTCGGTCATCTTCTTGACTAAGATAATTTTTTCATGTTACCATAAAAATTGTGGCTAATGTATTTGTGGCTATTAGGCACACACACATGCACACACACACACACGCGCGCGCGCACGCGCACGCACACGCACACGCACACACTATTAGAAGATGTTTATTATAAAATCTGTTAAAATTGTGTAGGTACTATTATCGGTGGAAACAGACAAAGAAGATAATTGGCCGGTCGAATTATTAGAACTGCGAGATAAATTTACATCCAACGCTAAACAAGAAATCCAGGAATTCAAAAAAATACATGCCGCTGAATTAACTCGTCTGAAGGATGAACACAATTGCATTATAACTCGAATACTTGAGCAACATCAAAGGGAAATTGCTAGTCTTAAAATGAATACTGGTGACAAACAAGAAATTAATCGTGTCGGAACTTTCGAAAATATCATGGAAGAAAGGTAATTGACAAATATTGAGAAATATTTTATAATTTAGCAGATAATTTAATCGTTAAAAAATGTTTATAACTAAAATATTTAATATTTAAATTAATTTAACACACACACACGCACGCACGCGCACACACACACACACACACACACACACAC
>NW_017275544.1:660686-742232 GCF_001594065.2 Cyphomyrmex costatus | reverse complement strand
TCATGAAATAAAGGGAGCCTTTCGATCTGGTGGTCAATATCACTACTCCATGGAGACTCAATCTTGCGTATGCGTTCCTATGGAAGATAGTATTGACGTGTATCCGTCGTCACAATGGATGGATCTTATTCAAGTATCGATCGCAACTTGCCTTAATGTTCAACATAACAGGTAACTCACTAATCAAGTCAACCTTGTGTACTACCATAAATGTCGTATTAGTTACATCCAAAATAATTATATCAATTGTTTTATTATAATTTATACTACAATATTATGTAAAATTCCGAGAATGATATTATACAAGGTGTTTGGAATTTAAATGGCCAAACTTTGGTAGCGTGTTGAGGATCGATAAACTAAGAAAAAAATTTCTTCTATAGAGATATGTTAATTTTTGCTATGTTTTGGAGAAGATCACAAAAAATAAAAATTAATTCTTTTTTTGCGATTTACATTATATTTATTTATTCGTTTAATATTGTTCAATATGTGGATCTCTTGCAGCAATACAAGCATTCCGTCTAGTACAAACGAGCTGTGTAACTCCAGCATAAGTTAAGGGGGAACATCATAGTGACGGCCGAAAAAAAGGCTCTTTTTGTGAATTTTTTTTTGAAAACTGATATCTTATATGAATTATTGTTTTTATATATGCGAAGTACATACATTTATAAAATTATTAAAAAAAATTTATTGAATAATATTAATATTTGTAGCTTCAGTACTCATTGATGTGCACCTCATCTGAAAAAACATAGATGCACGGGCGCTCGTGCAGCGTTTGAACGGGAGCTCTGAAATAAATTTTTTTTATTTTATTTTAAAGTATATGAGTGTAGTTTCAGTTGCATATACGGATTTTTTGAAAAAATTATTTTTGACAAAATGGCGCTGTTTTAAAGAAAAGGTCACGATTTTGAGATAAAAAATCGTTACCTTTTTTATTTATTTTTCAAAAACTAATAATCCAATTGAAAAGTTCGTACGTGCAACTGAAGACAATTTCGTTGTAAACATTGTGTCCAAAATTCAAATCATTCGGATAAAAATTTGCCGAGATATATGAGCGCCCAGTTACGAAAACGTGGTTTCGAGAAAAACACGTTTAAAGTTTTACAACCGATTAGTTTATATAAAACGATAAAATTTCGTAACAAACCAAAGTGCGTTCAATCCGTGTGCACATGAAGTGTTCACGATTGAAGCACACAGGTAACAAAAGAATACCGGTAAAACTGCCTACAAGCAGATCAAGGGGACGTCTGAATGTCCTAGCGGCATCTGACCACGTTCTACTCTATCACATATTTACTATTGTTCCGGCAGAAATTTCAACATAATATTATAGGGACATATTTTCAAGACTTCAAGCATTACAAAAATGCAATAAAAAAAAATCGATTTTTTTAAATCGTCACTGTGATGTTCCCCCTTAATTAACAACAATTAAACTCCTTACTTTATGACCTCCTTCACACACACACACACACACACACACACTACTACTCGTACCAACAACAACGCTGCACTCTCACTCGCCTTCAATTATTGGATTTTATGCTTATTAATTTGGAAAGCCCAGTAAAAAGGTTATGTTTGAATAGAATAAAGTTAGCAGCAATAACGTGTGTGAATTTAATTTTTCTAGAATCAATGTGCATGTCAGACGCCTTGGTGGTTCTTACGGATCAAAAATTTCACGCAACGCGCAAATTTCATGCGCTTGCGCATTGGCATGTTATCTACTGAATCGCCCAGCACGATTCATTATGACGATGGAGAGCAATATGCTATCGATAGGCAAGAGATGTCCTATGCATCAAATATATGGGATTGAAGTAAACGATGACGGAGTTATACAGTCTCTCGACACGCAACACTGGAGCGAGTGTGGTTCTAGTCCTAACGAACCGCATGCTGGCATAATAACTTACTTCTTAAAAAAGTATCGAAATATAACATGTATAGAGTAAACAAAAATTTAAGGGGGCAACCTGATTTAAGACGCCAAAAAGATAATCATTTTCGCGAATTTTTTCTCAGTAACCATTAAACAATATCAATACTAAATTTTAGAGTTGTTTGTGACATCTATAGATAATGCAAAAATATTTTTTTTAAAAAGATTAAAGAATGTTATTTTATATTGTTATATTTTAATATGTTTATACCTCTGCGCAACTCTGGAATTGTTATTTTATGTAACGGCTATTGGATCTAATTCCTATCTGAAATAAAAAATCAAAATTTATTATTATAGTCTTCATGAAATTTTATTCTAAAAAACTAAGAAGACCAAGAAAAAGTGCAGAATTAATGAAATTGTATAAGTTTTAAGAAAAAGTTACAATTTTTACGAGAAATTTTCGACTTTTTAATGAAAAAACAATTTAGTTTAACTACATTTATCTAAAAACGTTTTTAGAAACTCATCGATTTATCGAAATACTCTGAATTTTGATTTGTTACTTCAGAAACTATATTTTCATAAGTTTTATTACCGATTTATTTAAAAAATCGAAAATTTTGAATTTTTAAGTCAGGTTCCCCCCTTAGATAATTTATGACACAGTAATGTATTATACCAAAACGCATTTCTAATTATTACAATTTGTCTATTAGATTTTATGTGCACAATATTGTAAAAACCGAGAGGCTAAATTTTAAACAGAAATATCGTATATTGTATTAAACTATTTTTATTTTATATTGAACAAGATTTAGAAAAATATTTAAACATAACGAAAACATGTCATATTAATAATGTGAATAAAAAAATTATTTTAGTTTATTTCGACAAAGTAGATTTCAATAATTATTTAAATCAAATTTGAAAACAATTTATTGCGATTGATTTTACTTCTTTAATTAAAAAACATAAACAATGTTTTGTCATTATAGTAGCTGCTACTTAATTGATAATTGGAATATTAGAGGATATGAAGTCATAACCGGTACACCATCAAACACGTTTTGTCGAGCATCAGGATTTACGGAAGGATTAGCCATGATTGAGAATATGATGGAGCACATTGCGATAGTGGCGAATAAGGATCCAATTGCAGTCAGATTAGCGAATATGAATGATAATGATAAATCCGTATTAGATAATATAATACAAAAGATGTTGAATATGACCTACTACATAAAGAGACAGATCTCTATTTGGGAGTACAACAGAGACAATCGCTGGAAAAAAAAAGGAATTGCAATGGTACCGATGAAGTATTGGACAACATATGTAGGACAATTCAATACAATATTATCGGTCTGCGCTCGCGACGGTTCGGTATGCGTGACACTTAGCGGAATTGAAATTAATCAAGGCATAAATACGAAGGTATGAAAATGCAGTGAATTATTCAAATGAGTTGTGTCATGCTTTTCATTCAATTATCAATAATGGAAAATAATGGAAAATTGTATTAAAAAATCCTTCACTTTCAAGTTTTCTATTTAAAAAAATTAAAATAAAAAATTGTGATATGAGAGATTTCTATGATTTTAATCACTTCTATTTCTAGATACACATATTTCCTGTATTTTAAATAGCAAAAGATTAAATTTAATATGTAAAATGTTTCAAATATCTGCCAATATAAAAATTATTTCTGTATACTAGATCGCACAAATAGCAGCTCATACACTAGGAATTGATATCGAATTAATTTCCGTTAAACAAAGCAACAATTCAGCGGCACCAAACATGTCAGAAACAGGACACAACGTTACTATAGATACCTGTGGATACGTAAGAAATCAATGTCTCCTTCACTGTAGAAAACGCGATGTCATACATTACATATACATGTATAACAAAGAATTTGATGATGGTACCGATTATTGCACCATTCTTTTCAGGCAACGATTCAAGTTTGCACACAAATTTTAAAGAGACTCGAGCCAATTAAAAAAAAAATGGAAAATCCGAAGTGGCAGGATGTCATCTTTAAAGCGTTTCAAGAAGGCATTGATTTATACACACGTTATAGGTGAACTAAATAAATCGTATTTGATACATCGATCATATACTATACTATATGTCACACAATTTCTTAAATTGACACATTCTACCACACAAAGTCGTAAAGCACTTTAACAAATTTTCAGAAACATTTTACATCCGTTAAGAAAAATCACTCCTTATCTTTAGCATGAAACAAGCTACAATAAGCTGTAAAAAAGTGCGATTTATTAGCCCTTTTTGTTATCATTATGATATGCAGCGTAGTTATCATGTATTTTCAGAATTATTTAAATAGATAAATAGATTTAAACTCTGTGTATTTTTAGAGTGAGATAACATTTCTTAAAATGCTATACGCATAACTAATTATTATATAATACATTCCATTTACCTTGGCAGCTTGACCCTCAGCGGGTCAATGGAAGATACGTTGAAGCCTTACCCTGTTTACGGTGTTACCATTGCCGAAATAGAAATCGATGTGCTGACCGGTCAGCATATTATTAGGAGGGTTGATTTGATGGTCGATGCTGGTCAAAGCTTGAATCCAGAAATCGATGTCGGTCAGGTGCAAGGGGCTTTCGTGATGGGGATGGGATACTGGACTTCGGAGAATCTGGTGTATGATACTGAAACAGGATTATTAATAAATAATAGATCATGGGTAAATTAACTTTTGTCAAATTTCGATTCTCATAATACTTCAAGACGCAATTACTTAATTCTCTTTACCGAGATCGTCCAAAGTATATAGAGTTAAAATAAAACAGTAATGAATATGTGGATAGGCTATGAGCCAACGTTAGATGTTATTGTTAATTATTTAGTTAAAATTCAGATAAACAACACAAATGTTTCGATCCATATCTGGTCATTATCAATGCGACAATATTAAAGTTAAATACTTTGTAATTATTATCCTAATATAATTCAAAATACACAGGCCCACAAAAAAACTTTTTTTTGTGGGCCTGTGATATTTTTTCTTGTGAAAATATTTAAATGTGTAGTAATTAAACCAATATTAAGTTAAGATTACATTTCTAAAAAGCTAATACGAATCCTGACTAATACGCTGTATCTAGACAACTATTTTTACAAAACTATATTTTTGCAATACAAAAGGTTATGGAACTAAATCAGAATAATAATAATTATTATTATTAAAAAAGAAATCAATTGTTTTTCAAATCGACGGTCCAACACAAATCGTAATTTTATAATTATTAAATTTTAATATCAGGAGACGCGGTAGTGTTTCCGATCATGTTTATCGTCATATTGATAATAATCCAGGAGTCAAAACATTTGTGTGTTGTTTATCTGCATTTTAAATAAGTAATTAACAATAACATATAGCTTTGACTCGTAGTCTTATATATATTTATTAATGTTTTATTTTACAATAATAATTGAGACCATTCTTCATTTCTGTTATTCATAATTAAATTATCTGTAATGTTGTAGAATTATATGCCACCAGGAGCAAAAGATATTCCTGAAGATTTCCGCGTATACTTACGTCAAAAAACTATCAATAAAGATGGTGTCTACGGTTCACAAAGTAAGACCAAAATTCTTCCATTCAAATTACTTTTCACTATAAAAAATAAAAACTTGAATATATTATACGTATTTGCATAAGTTGATAATTTTCTTATAGAAAAAGATTTTCTTTTAGAAAAAGCATTAAATGAACATGAATTTAATTAATTTAGGCTATATTCTATTTGTTATTTTAAATAAAGTATTTCAAGCGTATTGATTGGCTACAAACAAGAGAAGTTTCCGCATTTATTTATCTCATGATCAATGAATAAACCCAAAATCTTTGTCGTACGACAAATGTAATACCAATTTTACAAGCGTGCGCTTCAATAATTTATTTAATTTAAATAAAATAGACAATATAAAAAAATATTAAAATAAAGAAGGTCTTAATTCTTTAATGTTCTGGAATTAGTAATACTAATTTTGAAAACATCTTTGCAGCAATCAATGAACCACCGCTTTGTATGAGTTTTGTAATTCCGATAGCGATCCGCTCAGCATTGGATTCTGCTAGAAGAGATTCAGAAAATGTGGATCTATGGTTTCAACTGGGTAAGTTTTAACCAGAGATACATATTCATTTTGTTGACATTCAACATACAAGACGAACTTGATAATATGTATTAATTTTTACATTCCTTGAACCAACTACTAATTATTGAATTGCCATTATATTCTACTTAAATGTCATGCTTGTATTTAAAAAACGTTTTTTAAATATTTTTCTAATGTAATCTTTTCTTTCGCTCTTTTTTGTTTAAAATGAATCGAATGGGCAATTTAAAAAGGAATGTGTTTTCAAATTTTATAGTCTCTTATTCTCTAGACCGTTTTTTGAATGCTATATTATATGAATAATATCTTGTTCGCATTATTACGATTTACGATGTATATAACTCGAAATTTTTAATTTTATATTAAAATAACTAAATATACATTATTCTACATAATTAATTTAAATTTTCATAATTTTCTTTACAAATCGTTTTTATAGATTATTATACATGTGTATACATTTTTTCTTTTAGAACACTACCATAATATTTCGATTTATATTCATGTATCATTTGTAATGTTTGTAGATGGACCGTGTACAACCGAAAATATACTTCTAACTAGTTTGACTAGCAGAGACCAAATGTTGATAGAAAAAAAATAGAAATAGAAAGCATTCTCATGTAATCCTGCATTTAAAATAAGTTTTATCTTTAGTTAGTTGGTTCATTTCTATCTAAATAAAGTTATTCAAATATTTTGTAAAACAAAGGATAAAATTTATGAATTTATATGTTTTATATTTATGTAAAACTGTTATGGTTAATTATGGAATTATAATAATTAAATTAAGTTTTAAAATTGCTAAGATGTGTCTTCTCATTTCTACAAGTTTTGAGTAAATTTTCTCCATTAAGCTTTTTTAACAATACGCTACCGTACATATTTAAATAATATACATTACGCATGCAAGTGAGCTAGATCAATGAGTTTTAAATTAAGCTTTTTTAGTCTCTTGTTATGTCTCTTGATACAAAACGCATATAATGTTCTTCTTTCGCATTTCTGCTCCAACAATAACCAAACTCAATTTGAATTCGATTGTGAATTATTTTTTCTGTTATTTTTAATTAAGAATCCGTACTTTTTTATATTGGAATCTATGTTACAATCTACAAGTAGTCTGACAGAAAATACAGAGAAAATTTGCAATCCCACTAATAATTATTTTAGATTTATACAATAAAAATAAATATTGATGCAGCGAATTAGATGGTAAAATATGACATGACGTTTTTAATTGACTGCTACAGCCAATTTTGGTTGTGTTAGCCTAATCGCAATGTTTGCTAATATACACACTAATGAATAAACTATCGCAAAAATTGCAAAATAGTACAATATTTTTCGACTTAATTCAGTTTACCCACGGATAATAAGTAATGCGATATCAATTAATAAAGATTTCCGCATAGACTCATGTTTGCTCGTTGGATCGCAAAAATTGCAAAATGTTAGAGAACATTTATACTCGGTTTGGTTCGTGCTGCCGTTATGCTGTCGTTGTTTTAATTGTCAAACACCATGTATAATTTGTAATGTTTTCAGACAAACTTGAAACTGTGTATTACAGAACGTACTCTTAGTTTAATCAACAAATATGACATGGTACTTTGGTATCAGACATGAAAATCGTTTGCTAAAAAATCGATATTTAAAGTAAATTCTATTACTTATTGTATTTTTAATTACTGCCTACCAGAAATAAATTTAAATATGTTAAGTATATAAAAATACATATAAAGTATATGTAGAACTTTTTATAAAATTTAAAAATACTTTTACAAATAAATTCAAGGCACAACAAATCTATCTGTCTTATTTGACACTATTTATAAGTTGTAAACATTTTTGTATACCATTGCGAATAAAACCAACGTTCAATGTGACCAGAGAAAGTGTTTACTGATAGTCAATAAGAAGACGCGTGAACGTGAAGACATTAAATTGGCAGTAAATTGTGACGAGAAATAGTGAAATACATACGAAAACGTTTATTACTGGAAAACCAGGTTAGATAAAACAAATAGTCTATACTAACATTTTGAATTACATTTATGTCATGAATTCATTCTGATGTTATGCCACTCAGGGCATTATGAAATAATCAGAGTAAAGAAATGTATGTATATATATATATATATATATATATGTGTGTGTGTGTGTGTGTGTGTGTGTGTATATAACTGCAAAAAATTCAAGTAGAGAATGTCTCGTATTTGGCAATTATCGATTTACAAAATAAATCTTTACTAAAATATTCTTGGGAAGATAAATTCAAAATTTGTATAATTTTATGGATTAACGTACGTATGATTACATTTTCATAAATGTGAGTACATTTTTAAATGCTATGGATTTTCAACCATTTTGAAAACATCGCACAAGTTTTAATCAACAATGACATTTTCGTGCATTGTCTAGGTAAATTGCACTACTGTAAAATCGTAAAATATCTGTAAAAGAAACTGTAGTATCTAACAATTACATTTTGGCCCACTTTAGATAGTTTTTCTACGGTGTTCCATGGTTCCAAACACACAGTATTTTTATTATAGGTACTCCAATCTCATCATAGATGAGGGATAGTTAGTCCTAGTTTGATAAGATTCATGTGTGAAGATGGAAACCGTAACAGCGTAAGTCTTTGACACAAATTTATAAGATGCGGAAATTACCGCAGTGTTGGTGCATCAAATAATCAAAACAAAACTTTGTTAATTATTAAAAAGACTTCAAATTTTTTATTAAAAGTATTTTTCTTTGTTTATTTATATATTTGCTGCCTAATTTAATATTAGACAAAAAGAATAACATTTTATCTGTACCTTTTTTATTGAACATAACGTTAAAATGTTTCCTAATTCAATATATTTAGATCCAACGACAACAGTGTAAACTTTACAATTAATGGAGTACCATATTTGGGTATGTATTCTTAGTACGAAATGTGGAATTAAGGAAATAAAAAATTTTGATCATATCAAAGGGGATCCTAAAGTCTTCTGTATTACCGACTAAACTAAATAACTTTTGTATCGTAAATACTTCTTTTATCATTCACTGATTCAAAAATTCTTTTACAGGATTAAAGTATACGCATTAATGAGTATCTGTGAGGTAGAATCTATGCTGAAAACATTAAAAAATTTCAAAATTGAGTTTTTCATTACCACCTTTTAGTTATAGCGCTCCAGAGTTGTCACGTCGTTGCACGTCGTAACAATATTGTAACAATGCATCACTGCTACGTGAAATATTAATGTGATGGTATATAAAAGATGTATTATAAAACATCTGGCGATTTCATTAGAGTTTGAGCTTTGCTTTAGGATCCCTTTAAAAGGCTAAGTAACATGGATTATAACGAAAAGAAAAAACACAGATTTAAATATATTAAATTCAAAAAGAATCCAATCACGAAAGCAATCATATTTTTTATTAAAAATTCATCACATTCAGTAGATTTAATCATATATAAATAACATTATAAAACGAAATTACAAAATTTAATTGTGGAACTTTAACAATAATTGTGGGATTTTTAATAAGAGAGAGATAATCACGCATATTAAGTGAGAATTTTATAAATCGATTTTAAAATTGTTAAATTTCCTTCAGTATTCGATAAAAGTATACCCGTTGACACGTCTCTTCTTGTCTTCATCCGCGATTATGCGAAACTTCGAGGCACAAAAGCGATGTGTCATGAAGGTAATTGCGGTGTCTGTATCGTAAGTGTAACATTCAAGGACAAAACAATAGCAATAAATTCCTGTCTTGTACCGGTACTGATCTGTGACAAGTACGTATGTATTCAATTCAAGAGATACCTACTAAATAATCAAATTAATTTCTAAAGACATGCTACTATTAATTAACACTTTAATGTCGCAGATGGTATATTGAAACCATTGAAAGTTTAGGAAACAAGCGAGACGGTTATCATGTGATTCAAGCTGCGCTCGCTAATAAGAATGGTTCTCAATGTGGATATTGCTCTCCTGGCATAGTGATGAATATGTATAGGTACGAAGAATTAAAATGATCAATTATTAATTTTAAAGAAATATTATATTTGGACATTCTTTGCCTATATGATAAAATCCTTTCAAAATTGTTGGGCGTTGAAACAAAGTTGCATACAAAAAAGTATAGAAAGATTAACATACATATAAATTTTCATTGATTTAAATCCTGGTCCTATAAGCTTTAAGATTTAATATTATTTATTTATGTCGCCTGTCAAATTATTCACACATTCATACATATACTAATTATTGCCAAGTATATTTCTAAGACCTCAGTAGTCTAACGACTTAGGACGCTCACACGGAATGCAATAGATCTCGACTCACAACCGATAATATTTTTCGCAATGAAGAGTTAATTATTTACAGATTCTAATGTGTCATTCAATATTTTTAAGATCGATTTAAGATGCACAAAGAGAGCATAAAAAATTGTTAAATTATTAGTCAATTTAAGACTCTGCGCATAATAGAGGAAATAGGAATCAATATTAAGAATTTAACCTATTAGATACCAGTTTCATCGGAATATACGGTTTCTGACAAATTGAAATTTTGATATTTATTCCTGTTCCTAATATTTGTTTTATTGCGCGCAGGCTCTGACTCGTGATAGTTTAGTAGAGTTTACGTTTCCAGTCTGAAAAAAACTCGGCGCGCAATTAAATATCTACATACGTAGTATATAAATTCACACGTTATTATATACATATTAGAAGCACTTAAGATTCAACTTAACTGTTATAGTCAGTTCTTGTCGATTTTTCATTGATTTATACATACATAAACATAGATATTAGAAATTAAATCCCTATAATTGGGTAAATATAGCAGTTAGTGAATAATTGGTGGACATGAACTAATGATTTAATGTGTTGAACAAAGTAGTACAAAATTTGAAATATTAAGCTTTTAATAATATGTATAATCTTAAATAAATTTGTTATTTATAAAAATTTAATATTAAATTTTCTTAGAATTTTTCTATCTTAATGAAAGCTTGATATATGTGAAATATTTAACTACTTTGTCCAACAGTTTGTTCATGTCAATTAAGCGGCACATTTACCTTAATTGTCTAATAATAAACAAATAACTGTTTGTTTATTATTAATATTGTAATTTAAAACACGCAAAAACGTGTACAATACTGCTATGTATAATTCAAGTAAAAATAATATTAAATTAAATATGTGTGTAATTGAACGTTTGTAAAGTAAAAATTCTGTATTGTTATGTATATTTCGCAGTATCGGAATTAGTACTAAGGATTTGTCTATGAAGCAAATCGAAAATTCATTTGATGGCATTGTTTGTCGATGTACTGGATATCGTGCAATTTTGGATGCATGCAAGGGATTTGCCACCGATGCATCTCCATCACTGGTGAAAGATATTCTCGACATAGAGGTAATGTATGCAAAATGTCACTTCTATTTCAAAAATTTTGTCTTAATTTTAAAATTACGTATTCAATTTTATTTTATATATGTACGGAAGAAAAATTTAATATTATAGTATATATAATAAAGATTATTTAACTAATATATTATAACAACTCTTTTCATATTGAATGAGACAATAATGCCACAACGGCGGTATAGGCTAGATCACATATGCTTCTAAATAATTGCGTGTAAATTTATACCTATACTACGTACGTAATTCTTCGTTTGCGCGCCGAAATTTTTTCAGACTTGAAACGCAACACTAAAATAAACTACCACAGTAATATCACGAGTTAAATTGACTAACAATTTAACGATTATTGATACTGTTTACGCATCTTATATCGATCTTAATAATGTTGAATAACCTATTAAAAACTGTAAATAATTAATTTTTAATTGCGAAAAATATTACCTCGGTCGGGACTTCGGGAGTCGAATCCAAATCTCTGACATTCCGTGAGAGCGTCCTAAGTCTTTAGATTACCAGCTTAGACGCTGTGGCATCGTCTCATTCGGTTTGAAATTTTGCGGTCCAATAAGATTTAATACTGTTTTTTTTCATATTGTTTTTATCTTGTTATAAATATAAAGTATGCTTCACAGGAGCTATACAAAATTAAAGCTTGCTGGAAACATGAAATGCCATGTATACAAAGTTGCTATGATAATCAAGCTTCCAATGAAAGTGCAATGTTGAGCATAAAATTAGAGGATGCATACTTCTACAAAGTTTACTCGGTCGAAATGCTGTTTGCACTATTAAAAATTAATCCACAGGCAACATATATATTAAATGGAGGAAATACTGCTCACGGTAATTTTTATCTTTTAGATGATATGGAGACTAACAAATAGATACACATATACAGGGAGGGGCATTTAAAACAGATCACCTGAATAACTCGCTTGTTTTTGACAATAGAAGAAAAAGTGTCAAACAAAAGTTGCTTGGTTTCGAGGGGCACATAATGCGATGTCAATAATTGTTTTTTTGGTGGGGGCGCTAAAAGATATGAAGGTCACCTCCACTTTTTTTAATGGAATTATGTAATTGTTTTTAGATAACGTGATTCCTCTAATTATTTTGCATATAAAAGTATTAAGGTAGAGATACCAAAAAATCAATAGTTTTCGAGATATTTTACACTTTATTTTGATACATATTGACACAAAATGTTAAATAACTCGTAAACTGTTGACGTTTTGATTATCGTACCTTAATACTTTTGTGAACAGAATAATGAGATAAATCAAATGGTGTAAAGAAAACACATAGTTGCTTTAAAAAAAATATGTATACAAAATGGATAATTTTTTAAATACGCAACTATGTGTTTTCTTAACACCATTTGATTTATCTCATTATTCTGTTCACAAAAGTATTAAGGTACGATAATAAAACGGTCAACAGTTTACGAGTTATTTAACATTTTGTGTCAATATGTATCAAAATAAAGTGTAAAATATCTCGAAAACTATTGGTTTTTTGGTATCTCTACCTTAATACTTTTATATGCAAAATAATTAGAGGAATCATGTTATCTAAAAAAAATTACATAATTCCATTTAAAAAAGTGGAGGTGACCTTCATATCTTTTAGCGCCTCCACCAAAAAAACAATTATTGACATCACATTATGTGCCCCTCGAAACCAAGCAACTTTGTTTGACACTTTTTCTTCTATTGTCAAAAACAAGCGAGTTATTCAGATGACCTGTTTTAAATGCTCCTCCCTGTATACTTATATCATATAGGAGTCTATATATACATATATATGTATATGTACTCCTATATGTATACATATATAGAATATTATGCTCGCGCTAATTGTATAAAAATTGAGTCCCACTAAAATGAGTTGTTTTTCGTATATATTGAAACTAATAATGCAGTGGATAGAAAATGTATTATACCTAAATGGAAAGATTAATAATGAATAATTATTGATCTATAATGTATCAAGAGAGAAAAATTTATACTTGGAGAATATTGATACGCGATAGCAAAAGAACATTCCATTATTTGAAATATATGTATATATTAAATTTTTTTAACAAAAAAATTTTTTAAGCAAAACATTATTTATATGGAATTAATACGGCATTATTATATTAATAAGTTTGGATAAATAATTTCGCATAAAAAATAATATTGTATTATGAAAAGGCAAACTAGTTAACAAAATAATCATCTTCTATCTTTAAATAAACAATCTTTATATAATACTTATACGATAAATTTTATTTTGGTTACTTATATTTCAATAATTAAATGTGATGTGTTAAAATGCAGTTTTGTTAACACTTAAAGAAGATTAATTTTTTATGACACCACGATTTATTAAGATTTTGAAAGTCTATCAAAGAATTCAATATTTTCAATTATTCTACACACACAATATGTTAAATTCGACATTTTACTATTAATTCGAACATTAATCTAAATACGAAAAAAAGAGCCTTAATATACGAGTAGGTATGTACATAAAATTAAAAAAATTTAATTTTGCAGGTATTTATCCTTATAGCAAAAAAAATATGTACATTGATATAAACAACATTCCAGACATGAGTAACATTACAAAAACTGATTCGACTTTGGTACTAGGAGGAAATGTAACCCTTACCATGGCACTACAGACATTCCAAAAATATTCTACAGAAACCGGATTTAAATATCTAGAACAATTGGCCGAGCATATAGAGATGATAGCAAATGTTCCCGTACGAAATATTGCCACTATAGCAGGGAATTTAATGTTAAAATACGAGCACAGAGAGTTTCCATCCGATTTGTTTTTGATATTACAGACTATCGGTACTGAAGTACACATCTTGGAAAGTCCCTCTGAGAAGCAAAGTATATATCTGTACGAATTTTTGGAGCTCGACATGCACCATAAAGTCATTTATAGCGTTGTGTTACCACAGCTTACTGATCAGCACATATACAGATTCTATAAGGTCATGCCTAGAGCCCAGAATGCACGCACTCACGTCAACGCTGGCTTCCTCTTCAAACTCGATGCCGACGACAAAGTAACCGAATCTTTACAAATTGTTTATATTATCAATTATGTTATCATTAACTACTTATTCATATTGTAATTTTCTTCAAATATTATTTGTGTGTTGTTTATATTTTTAATAATATAAAAGTTGCTAAGGACTCTTGATATAAACATAAACGAAAAGTACAAGGGACATTGTAAAAGTCATATAAATAAAATTTAAAAAGTTAGATAACAGTCATATAATAAAAGATCATCTTACATTTCAAAAATTACAAGATTCTGTAAAAATCCAAAGCTATACATTTCTAAAATTCTAAAGACACCTTACATTTCTAAACTTCTAATGACTACTTTACGTTTCGGCTCTTGGATTGAGCCATCCTCAGAAACACCTCAAAAGACTTCAAATTAAATATTGAATCAATCTTGATTATCCATCTCCGTATCATTGTTCACCATACAATTGACAGATCGAAAGTAAAAAACTATTGATTCGGATTTTTACAGAATCCTGTAATTTTTGAAATGTAAGATGATCTTTTATTATATGACTGTTATCTAACTTTTTACATTTTATTTATATGACTCTTACAATGTCCTTTGTACTTTTCGTTTTTGTTTATATTTATAATATTTTTCAAAAAGGTGTTGGAGCAGCCTAACATTATTTTCGGTGGCATCAATAAAGATTTTACGCACGCAATTAACACAGAAAAATTGTTGGTGGATAAAATTATTTTTTCATCTTCCCTGCTGAAGCAAACCTTGGATGTCTTGCATGCCGAACTGCAACCTGATCATGTTTTACCGGATTACTCACCAGAATTTCGCAAGACACTAGCCGAAGGATTATTTTACAGGTGTATATTAAGCATCAAACCAGAGAAAATACCTCCTTTTTATCTCAGTGGAGGCACCATATTAAAACGTGGTCTCTCTATAGGTATGTACATATAAAATATCCTGATTATTTTTAAAAGTATATGTCCATTATAAGAATTTATGTAAACTTTCGCAATTCATGCACGTAATATAAATACATATAATTCTTATAAGGCGATAATATATATAATTGAAATATACATATAAATGATGTTAACTGCAAATATTTCAATTCGAGGATTGAGATTTCAATAGTATGGAGATCAAGTACTATATGTAGAAAAAAGCAAATTCAAATACAGTTTGGATAGATTTGCAATTAACTTTGCTAAAATGTACATTCCAATATTTGGGAATTACAATCTATTTTATAACAAATATGTTAAATATTATAATATTTATTAAACGAGCACCCATGGAGATTCACATAAACATTTTTACTTACAGATACCTTAATTTATTCCTGGAGCAACAAGCTATGCTTTCTCATTTTTATTAAAAATATTTTTTATAGATCTTGCTGTTTTTAATAAATATTTTAGAAGAAATATTTTTTTTAATTTAATATGTATTGTCACTGGGATAGTCCAAACAAATTTTATTAAATTTTAATTAAATTAAGAAAAATAATTGATTGCTAAAATTTCAAGCTAAATTTTTTTAATTAAACGGAACAGTTTTATTAAGAATTATCCCGTATAAAATATAGTACAAAATTGTCACATAAAATGACTTTAAGATATGTTTAAGTTGCAAAAAAGCATTGTATGTCCAATTTTCGATACTTATTGTTTTCTAAGAAATTGCTTTAATAAAGTAAACAAAAGTTTCGAGTTCAATTAAAAATTCTCCTCTCTATATATTGCATGAATAAATTAATTTATGTATACAAAAGCTTTTAGTGTATTCTAATTATTGATTAACGAAATTGTGTATATGAAGAAATATAATCTTCCTAGGTCACCAATTCTTCGATACGTATGTAGACATATGGCCAGTGACTAAGCCTATGCCAAAGTTAGAATCTATTGCACAGACATCAGGCGAAGCCCAATATTGTGATGATCTGCCCCCATTTCTTAGAGAAGTGTTTTGTGCTTTTGTCGTCACAAATATCATTACAGGCCAAATCAGTGGGATAGATGCTAAACAGGCTCTTCAAATGAAGGGTGTAGTGGCATTTTTTAGCGCCGATGACATACCGGGAAAAAATCTATGCATTTCAGCTGTTAACGAGATGATGTCCTTGTCAGAGGACGAGTTACTGTTCGCCGAAAATGATGTTTTGTATGCCGGCCAACCGGTCGGTGTAGTCGTCGCGGAGACGCAAAATTTAGCGAATGAAGCTGCAAAATTGGTAAAAATTAAATATATAGAATCTCCGAATACAAAGCCGATAATAAGTATTGAAGATGCTATTAATGCGCATGATGAAACTAGATTCAGGCGAAGCGTCCATATTCCAGCAAAGAGGATAGGTAAAAAGTGATTAAGAACGACATATCCATTTAAATTGTTTTCCATTTGATTATAATTATTTTTAAAAAATAGCAACAAATGTATGCTTCATGTTTTGGAAAGAAGTAAAATAGGATGCACAAATTAATTCTCCGCCTTTTGTGATCTACTTTGACATTTACCAACTTTGACAGTTACTCTAACCGCATTTGCAAGTTCTAATTGCGTTTGGCAAGAATTCTCGTTCAAAATTTTCTCCAACTCCACGTCTTCTACTTTTTTTTTACGAACGTTCACGATCCTCAAGGTCAAAATTTCCCTCTTGAAACTGTTGGGACCATTTCTTATACGTACTATAGGATACAACGTTCTCGCCCAAAGCCGAACAAATCATTTCTTTTGTCTCAGCCGCGTTTTTTTAAGTTGAAACGCGAAATAAAGGTAGTGCCTCAAATGTTACTTTTCGAATGACATCATATTTACTGCTGATTTTTCAGGTTGTGTTTACAGGAGGATTAAATATATTGTACCTCATTTTAAAGCTAAAAAATGGTACTTCAAAATGACTACAGAGAGGGGAGAGGAGTTTAACTTAAACGGGTTCTGAGGTCGCTGATAGGGGCCGAGAATTAATAATTTATGCACCTAATACGTTAACAATCTTGCGAACTTGTACATGCAAATACAGTAAAACCTCTTTATAATCCATCTCTTTATAGTCACGACCTCTCAATAGTCCATAGTCGATTTCCGTATAAACACACATTTGTAACACTCGTGACGCGTCTGCATGACAACTGCTTGCGCAGTAAACAATGCACAGTTATCTGCTTAAACGCACTCAGAGTCGTATTTTTAGCTCTCAATTGTAACCTTTGGGGATAGCCTACCACTTATATATTAATTATTTTGCATAATTGTTGCTTATTAGTTGCTTAATTATTTTTAAGTGTAAACATTAGTCACAAGAGAAAGTGTATGATAATAAGCAACAAGCAACAGATGAGGAGACTGCTTCTGGTTCAAAAATGAAAGATGTGGCAAGAAAACATAGTATCTCGTCAAGTTGTGTTTCAAATGCTTTCTTACTAAAGTAAGAAATATTGTGTTAGAAAGTCACATCTCAACAAAATAAATAGTTTTCAAAGCATTTCTCTCAGTGAGTGCTACATATGTGCTTAAGGGGTTAGTCCACCTTGGAGGCCTTAAAATCATATCTTACTTTGGGAGATAATAATTTAAAAACTATACATGATACAAAAAATTTATATATATATATATATATTTGTTGCTTATACTTTGGTGTACAAAATTATCAATTTGTCATAAATTTGACATAAAAATATGGATTACAAAAAAAGTATATAAGTTATCGCAAAAACCAAAGGTATTTATTTAGATAATTCAATTGACAATAACTCAGAAAAATTTCAAAGTATTTGGATGAAATTTGTAATAGTTTTGGTGTCCACCTTTTCTGAAAACACCATTTTGAGAAAAACGAGATTAAAGTTTCAAGTCAACTTTATTTTAATTGTATATAAAATAATATAACATAATCGACTGTATCTTTGTTAATATTTGAAATTTCGCATTCGGATTAAAAATTCTACATTCATAAGACCACAAACTATCGATTTAAGCAATACAAAATTTTTTTCGATTTTTTGAAAGTTTCAGGATGGACTAACTCCTTAAGAAGGTTACTTCCGGTCATGCTTTGGGGCGAAGTTAAGATAACCTTTTTATTGTCACATTTGTTGTGATCAGATCCCGAGCGTGTGACTATATATATATAGATATATATATTATATATATGTGTATATATATATATATATATATATAAAGAGGTCCTACTGTACTGAGAATAATTATTAGAAATGGTAATTATTCAATGTGGGCAAATTATCTTTAATGCTTTAGCATTTTTGTCAAGAACAATCTGCTGACTAGTCTTTAGAAATTTTAGTCGTTATCTTATATTATTTTCCAAATAGTCAGCATGAATTTGAATAACAAAATTGCGTATTCCTTCATTTCTTGTTAATCATTAACCGTTCACGATTATAATGGCTATTTTTTTGTATTAATAAAAGGAACGACATTTAAAACTTATCAAAGTCGTTTGGGAGGGTGCCCTCGACATCAACAAAGATAACTTTGCCAAAGTGAACCTTAAAAATAAAAAATAATATAATATATATGAAGACCAAGAAGTTTCTTATTGTTTTACAGGAAAAAATGTTCAACACACACTAAAGGGATTCATTCAGTGTAATAGTCAATATCATTACTCCATGGAGACTCAATCCTGCGTATGCGTTCCTGTGGAGAATGGTATGGAGGTATATCCATCGTCACAATGGATGGATCTCATCCAAGTATCAATCGCGGATTGCCTTAATGTTTCGAATAACAGGTAACTCATTAATGAAATTAACCTCATCTACTACTATATAAGTCAAAATGATTATCATATATCTAAAGTTACCATACCAATTGTTATGCTATAATAATATATAATTTATACCATAATAGCATATGAAATTGGAAATTCTAAGAAAAATATTATATATTTTAATAGGATAATTTTGAGGTTCACTATTAAAAGTGTATGTGTTTACATATTCTAATAAAATAAAAAATAAAATTTTTTCTTTTATAGGAGTCAATGTACAAAGGTAAAATGTTACAATTAAAGTTAACTTACGTTAACTTTAATTAACAATTTACTAACATTTACTAACGTATACGTAACAATTTACTAACAAATCATGCACAATTACTTTTAAGCAATAATAGGCGCGTTCAGCGGACTCAACAGTTCAGTGAGCGCTCGTTGTTATTGGTATATTCTTCTAGATCTAAAATTCTTATTGGATGATCTAAAAGAATACACCAATAATAGCGAGCGCACACTCAACTGTTGAGTCCGCTGAACGCGCCCATTATCAGTCTATCTATACGAATTTAAAAATGCAAATATATGTGTGATGTTATCGTTACGAAACATTAAATAAATATTATAAGAATATATATATTGAAATACAAACTCACACATTATTATTACTAAATTTTTCATACAAATTATAGTAGATTAATTTAAAAGATTTTAAAGAATTTATTGGCTCATTGCCCTTGTCTCTCTTTATATTAGTTTTTAAAAACTTATTGAACCTTATTACAAGCAATTTTAATTTACGCGGGCGAAAGTATGCGTTTTAATCACAATTTAGTTAATTGGGACGTTATTTGGGTCGAAGATGGTGAAGGTGCGAGTGAAAGGTGAGAGGGGATGTTAGAAAGTTTTAATACAGCCTTGTGTGTGTGTGTGTGTGTGTGTGTGTGTGTGTTTGTGTGTGTGTGTGTGTGTGTGTGTGTGTGTGTGTGTGTGTGTGAATGCGGACAGAGATAAAGAAGGAGAAAAAGAAGAAGACGTTTCTTAATTTTTCATTAAAATCATCACTTTTCGGCCGTTTGTATCTCTAGAACGGCTTGACCCATTTTTGAAAATTTTTTTGGTTCAAATTACTCGTAGTGATACCGACTTTCAGGACATATAACGTTCGATTCAAAATTTTTTATATTTTAGCAGTTATGCATCTTCGAAAAATAAACTTTGGTTGCTCGGGATAAGAGACTTGTAGTGTCTTTCAGTTTTTTCACATAGCCGGAGACACTACCGCGTCTCCTGATTAAGTTAAGGACTATACGTTAAGTTAGATGAAAACTGAATATAATAACTTACAAAATCATGTGAGACAGCACCATCATTACAAGTTCGTCCAATCGAGTTGAACGTAGATGTTACAATGATAAAACGCAAAAGTATAATAACTGAAACTCTAAGCACTAAGGTTGACATTCATTTGTTTGTGTTAGGCTCTGTTTTAATAAAAAATAATAAAATTCAACAAGATTGTTAGTGTCTTTTTGTGAGTTAATGCCATTGTTTTTAATATATAGTATTTCTGCATGTATGCATTTCTGAGATTTTTCTTTTATGGTAGTTCGTTTCAATATCTAGAATTGTAACTCCTTCCCAAATAAAATTATGGTCATGTTTTAATCTATGGTCTAAAATGACAGTATATTTAAAGGAGTTATTCTTTATGTTATTTCAATGTTCATTTACACGAGTTGTTTTTTTATTTGTCCTATATAAGACGCTGTACAGTCTTTACAATTTGTACACGACATTCTAGTTTTGGAATTTATTTAATTTGTCTTTATGGATTTTGATGAAAAAGAAGATAAAGTATTTAAAATCTATAGCCGATTGTGAAGATTGATTTATTAAAAAATGAAGTAATTGAATAAGAAACTTTAGGTTTTTTTCTATGTATAAACAATAGAATAAAATTAATACCAATAGCGTGAATTTAATGTTTCCAGAATTAGTGTGCATGTCAGACGACTTGGCGGTTCCTACGGGTCGAAAATCTCACGTAACGTGCAAATTTCGTGTGCTTGCGCATTGGTATGTCATAAACTGAATCGTCCAGCACGATTCATTATGACGATAGAGAGCAATATGTTATCGATAGGCAAGAGATGTCCTACGCATCATGAATATGAGATTGGAGTCGACAATGACGGAGTTATACAGTATCTCAACTCCGAACACTGGAGCAACTGTGGTTCTAGTTTCAACGAATCACAAGTAAACGTGGTAGCTTCCTTCATGAAAAGGTGTCGAAATATATCATGTAGAGTAAATAAAAATATAAGCAATTTATGACAGTAATATATTATATCAAGACACTTTTCTAATATTAAAACTTGTTCATTAAATTTTCTGTGCACAATATTGTAAAACCGAGTGGTGATTTTTTAAACAGAAATATATATACTATGCATTAAACTACTAAATAATTGCATTAAACTGCTTTTATCTTATTTTGAACAGGATTTTGAAAAATATTTAAACAAAGGAAACATGTCATAACAATAATGTTAATAGAAATTACTTCAGTGTATTGTGATAAAATAGATTTCAATAATTAACCAAATTAAATTTAAAAACAATATATCGTGATTAATTTTCTATCTTTAATTAAAAATCGCAAACAATATTTTATGGTTATAGTAGCTGCTATTTAACAGATACTTGGACGTTTAAGGGAATTGACGTGAAAACCAATTTACCATCAAACACATTTTGTTGGGCATCAGGATCTACGGCAGCAATAGCCATAATAGAAAATATAATGGAATTTATTGCGAGATTGATGATCAAGGATCCCATAAAGATCAGGTTGGCAAATATGAATGATGTGGATAAATCCGTATTAGAAAATATGATAAAAGATATGTTGGATAAAACCAATTACGAGCAGAGGAAGGATTCTATTATGGAGTATAACAAAGACAATCGCTGGAAAAGAAAAGGAATTGCAATGGTACCGATGAAGTATTTGATGACATATGAAGGACAATTCAACGCAATAGTGTCGGTCTGCGCTCGAGACGGTTCAGTATGCGTGACACATAGCGGAATTGAGATCAATCAAGGCATAAATACTAAGGTATGAAAATGCAATAGTTTAATCAAGTAAGTTGTTTCGTGCTTTTCATTTAATTATCAATAAAATAATAGAAAATTATATTTAAAAATTCTATTCCTTCAAAGCTCCGATTTTTCAAAAATTAGAATCAGGAACTATGATATGAGATATTTCTAATTTTAATATCTTTTTATATTCTGGATATTTTCTGTATATTAAACTGTAAAAAGATTGAATTTAAAATATGTAAAATGTGTTACGAATCGACCAATATAAAGATTATTTATGTATACTAGATTGCACAAGTAGCAGCTCATACACTGGGAATCAATATCGAATTAATTTCCATTAAACAAAGCAACAATTTAGTGGCAATAAACGAGTCAACTACAGGACACAACATTACTATAGAAACTTGTGGATACGTAAGAAATCGAACATGTCCCCGTCACTGAAAGACGCAATATCGTACATTATATATATTATATAAAATATATGTATATATATACATAGTGTGTATATATATATAATATATACACGTACAATTTGATGATGGCACCGATTATTGCATTTATTTCAGGCAACGATCCAAGCTTGCACACAAATTTTAAAGAGACTCGAGCCAATAAAAAAAAAAATGAATAATCCGAAATGGAAGGATCTTGTTTTTAAAGCGTATCAAGAAGGGATTGATTTATACGCAAGTTATACGTAAATTTTACTAAATAATTCATATTTGATACATTAGTGACACATTCTATCACACAAAATAGTAAAGCACTTTAAAAAATATTTGAAGATATTTTACTTTCCGTTAGGAAGAAGCATTCTTTATCTTTAGCATGAAACAAATTACACAATACACTGTAAAAAAAAAACAGTTTAAGTAAATCAGCATTTTTTATAATTATTAGAGTATTAAAAGCGTATCTATCATATGTTGTTGGAATAATTAAAATAAATAAATAGATTTAAACTTTGTATTTATATAGTGGGGAAATATTCCTTAAAATGCTATACAAGTAATTAATTATTATAGAATATATATACATTCCGTTTACCTTGGTAGGTTAGTAAGCGAATCAATGAAAGATACGTTGAAACCTTACCCTATTTACGGTGTTACCATTGCCGAAGTGGAAATCGATGTGCTGACCGGTCAACACGTTGTCAGGAGAGTCGATTTGATGATCGATGCTGGTGCAAGCTTGAATCCAGAAATCGACGTCGGTCAGGTGGAAGGAGCTTTCGTGATGGGAATGGGATACTGGACTTCTGAGGATTTGGTGTACGAACCTAAAACAGGATTATTAACAAATAACAGTTCATGGGTAGGTTAATTTTCGTCAAATTTCGATATTCATAGTATTGTCACGCAATTACTTCGATTCACTGAGATTGTCCCAAATATACATAGTTAAAATAAAACAATAATAAATATGTATAAGGTCTACGAACGCTAAATGTTATTACTAATTATATTTATTTAAAATTCAGATAAACAATACACAAACATTTCAAACTATATTGACTCATTATCAGTGATATTAAAATTAAACACTTTATAATTATTATACTGATACAATGCCAAAATAATTTATCTTAAAAATATTTAAATACTGTGGAGTTAAACAAAGTTAAACAAGACAATTTTTTGAAAACCTAATACGAATCCTCACTGTCTTGATTAGTGTGTCCGATGAATACACCTAATATTCGAATAAATGAATAAAAAATGAATGAAAATACACATTCCAATACACTTTTTTTTTATTCGTCAAGAAAAGAATCAATTTTTTTCATTCCATTTGAATGAATATTTTTTGAATATGATTAAGAATATTTTCATTTTATATTCACTTTTATTTTGTATTATCTGCACAAAGCTTTTAAGCCTGCAAGATAAAATAAAAATCTTTATTCACTTTTTTTACTTAAAATTTGAATTTGGACATAAGATCATGAAGATGTATTCCCTATTCTTAGCAATGTCGCCAAAGACTATCTATCAGCATCTGGTACCAGCATACCTGTAGAGCGTGTTTTTTCAGTTGATTGAAGTTTGGAATATTCTTGGAACGATTTTTTCAAAATGATTTCTCCCATTTCTATAGAGATTCCTCTGCATGCCAGACAACAAATAGAAAACACCCTGATCGAATACACGCGTCGGAAGACACCCTTATGGGCGAAAAACCAAACTTGAAACAACATAAAAATTTCCAAAAAATCATAAAATGGTTTCTCCCTTTCTACTTTGGCACAGAGTTTCCTCTGCATGCCAGACAAAAAATAAAAAACACCAGAATTCCTGATGTATTCATTGATATTATAATTCTTTATTGTAGTAATAGACACGTTATATCGTAAAAGCGATACTTAATTAATAATCGTAATATTGAATAAATATTCGACATCTCCATGACAATTTACAGTGTGACATGAAAGGACACACGCGCGCATACATCCAGTATTTGAATTTCCATAAGTTACGAATCACTCACTGATACGCTATGTTTAAACAATTATTCTTACTAGAATATATTTTCGCAAGAATAAATGTTTTGGAATTAAATCAGAACAATAATACATTAAACAAAATTATGTAAAGGGCGATATAAGAGTCAAAAAGAATTTTCGTTCAACAATAAAACCTATAATCAGTCAATATTTTTCCAATAAAATTAATTTAAACATTACTTAACACCTAAATCGCCTACAAACAATTAACTATGATAATAAAATTAAAATAAAAATAAGTATTAATAAATATAAAAAACGTTACAAGTTTCGGCTCTCGGATTGAGCCCTCTTCAGACATTAAAAATCAGCGGATAAAATTAATCGTTAAAAAATCGTTCGTGCAGTTTCCATTTGATCCCGTGAGTCTTCATAGAAAAAACGACATTAGTTACACACGATTGAAAAGTCGTATGTATAACAATATCTCAAGAAAATCAAACAAATTAAATCAGCAATAATGTTATTTCGGTGTGTAGGCATGGTTACAGTAATATATGTCAATCAAATACAATAAAAACCAAATAATTCTTTGCAACATTGTGGACATTGTGTAAGAACGATTAATAACGGTGAAGAAACGAATGCAAACTAATAATACATTATTTAATTTTAATATCGTCATATTAATAATGACCCAATAGGAGTCGAAACGTTTGTGTGTGTGTCGTTTATCTAAATTTTAAATTAGTAATTAACAATAACATCTAGTTTTGACTCGTAGCCCTTTTACATATTTATTAATATTCTATTTTAATAATTGAACACATTCTTTATTTCTGTTATACATAATTAAATTATCTGAAATGTTTGATTATTTTCATAGAAATATGTACCACCAGGAGCAAAGGACATTCCTGAAGATTTCCGTGTGTACTTAAGCAAAAATTCGTTTAACGAAAATGTTGTCTACGGTTCAAAAAGTACGATTAAAATTTTTTTCTATTTAAATTACCTTTTACTCTAAAAAATGAAACCTTGAATATATTATACGTTTGCATAAAATTAATAAATTTGTAATAATTTTTTTTTCGAACAAATTTGAAATGGACATGAATTTAATCGATTAAGGCTATATTATATCTGTCACATTATAAAGCATTTCAAGTGTATTGATTGGCTACAAGAAAATAAAGTTGTCGGATTTTTTTATCCTAGTATAGCCAATCAATAAATTCAAAATCTATGTCGTATTCAGACACGATATAATTCATTTAATTTAAATAAGACAGACAATATAAGAAAAAATTTTTAAAAAAGATCTTTCTTCTTTAGTATTCTGGAACTAGAAATACTAATTCTGAAAATATCTTTGCAGCAATCAATGAACCACCGCTTTGTATGAGTTGTGTAATTCCGATAGCAATCCGTAAAGCATTGAATTCTGCTAGAATAGATTCAGGGAATGAAGATAAGTGGTATCAACTGGGTAAGTTTTAACCAGAGACATATTCATATTTTGTTGACATTAAACATATGAAATGAACTTGATGATATGTATTAATTTTTACATTCTTTGAACCAAGTACTATAACCATTGAATCGCTATTATATTATATTTTAATATCATGCTTATATTTACAAACGTCTTTTAAATACTTTTTTAATCCAATTTTTTCTTTCCCTTTTTTCTCCTTAAATCGAATTGAATGGGCAACAATTTAAAGAAATGTTTTCAAATTTTATAGTCTTATATACTTTATATAGCTTTTTATAATTAATATACGTATATATATATATATATTCATAGTTTTTCTCTATAACTCTTTCTTATAAATTACATGATATATTTTTTATAGAACACTATCATAATATTTTGATGTATATTCACATATTATTCGTAATATTTGCAGATGGTCCATGTACAAACGAAAATATACTTCTGACTAGTTTGACTAGCAGAGACCAAATGTTCATAGAAAAAAAATAGAAGTGATAAACATTCTCCTGTAACCCTACATTTAAAATAAGTTTTATTTTTAGGTCGTTTCATTGCTATCCAAATAAAGTAGTAATTAAAATATTTTGTAAAATAAAGGATCAAATTTATGCATTTTTGTTTTGTTGATGTAAAACTTCCATGGTTATGAGATTATGATAATTAAAGTAGTAAATTTTAATATTGCTAAATGTATCTTCTCATTTCTACAAATTTTGAGTAAATTTTCTACATTATGCTCTTTGACAATATATAATACGCAACCATATATATTTAAGTTATGCGTACAAGTGTAAAGTTGGCTCTCCAATTTTTAAAGAAATTATGTTTCCATAACTTATTCGACTGCTCATCGTTTAAACGTGTTTGCACATTTTGAAATTCCGTTTACACGCTTTTAGTTAGAAAGTTACTTAAAAAACGATTTTGAGGAGCTAACTTCACAACAGCCCCAAATTTCAAATTGAATCAAAAACATTTTAGTTTATTGATTTTTGTTTGCACATTCCAAAACAATTCAATTTTTTGTTTGCACACTAATAGTTATTAACAATTAAAGTTTCGAGAGTGGTCGACTGTCGAAGAAATGTTCAAATCGCAACTTCTGTGCTCAAAATGTCATGAATCGGTAGGATTTCGTTTGCACATTTTAAATTATTTTGATTTTTCGTTTACACACCTTACTAAAAAATGAGTGTTGGGTATCCAACTTTACACCATATATAAATATAAACAAGAACATTACGTTTAAATTGGTAGTAGTTAGATTTGATTATGTATTTGAGGCTTTCACGGGTATTATAATATCTATAATTATATCAGAAGGTGTGCGAGTTATCGCCGTGTCTTTCTTCATTCTTGATACCAACGTTTAGTGAACCATACAGTTCATTTCTTCAAGATGAGGGGTGCGATGATACAGTATCATGGATGGGTGGGCGGGTACGTGCGTGTGTATGTGTGTGTGTGTGTGTGTGTGTGTGTGTGTGTAAACACAATCAAAAATAAGGACCACGAGGTAAGAACATACTTTATACGTGGTGGGAAGTCCCCCATTCGTTATTAAAATACTTTTAAAATAGCCAAACTTAATTTGGATTCGGTTGTAAACTATTTCCTATTAACTATAATTAAGAATTCATATTTCACACTAAAATCTACAAGTGATAATCTACAAATAGACGTTTAAAGACACAAAATACAGAGAATTTTAGAACAAACTTATAATTACTTCATATGTATTTTAAAATTGAAATACTTTAAACATAGATAATGACTCGATCGGAATCGAAATATTTGTTTTATATCTATTTTTGTTAAATTAAACAAATTTATTAGGTTCGTAGCTCTTTTTTGTATCATTATTTATTCCTTAAGCCTTGTTACATATATTTTATTACAATAAAATAACGTATATTATAACAAATATTTATACATAATACAAGATACTATCTGACAATTGAAAAAATTTGCATAGCGACAGAATCCATGGATTAAACTGAATAGAAAAGTACTATATCCTTTTCCAATTTTCGTAATAGTTAACGAGATATTAATTGTTAAAAATCAAATAAACGTGTATCCGCCTGTTAACTATTGTGAAAATTGCAGAATAGTACATAACTTTTCGACTTAATTTAGTTTATACACGGCCGATAATTAATGAGATATTAATCACTAAAGATTTTCGAATGGACGCATGTCCGATTGCAAAAATTGTAAAATGTAGAGGACTTTTATACTTGGCTTACAATTAGTTATCCTATCGCTATAAAAAAAGTTTTTTCATTAATTGTCAAACACCTTGTATAATTTATAATGTATAGTTTGCAGACAAACTGTGTATTACAGAATGCACTCTAATCAGTTGAATCAACAAATATAACGGTACTTTGGTAGCAGAGATGAGAATCGTTCATTAATAAACCGATACTTGAAATAAATTTCATTACTTAATGACTTTTTATTGCATAACAAGAATTATAAATTTAAATACATATATTGAGTATATAAAAATACAAATACACAAATACAAATGTATGTAAGTTGTTTTCTAACGTGTACAAATACTTTCACAAATAAATTCAAGACATAACAAATCTATCTGTCCTATTTGACACTATTTACAAGTTGCAAACGTTTTTGTATATCATTGCAAATAAAATCAACACTCAATGTGACCAAAGAAAATGTTTACTGATAGTCAATAAGAAGACGTGTGGACGTGAAGACGTGTGGTAACGTTACGCTGGCAGCAAATTGTAACGAGAACTTAGTGAAACACGTACGAAAACATTTATTACTAGAAAACCAAGTTAAATAAAACAAATGTCTACAGACTACACTAACATTTTTAATTACATTTACGTCATGAATTCATTCTAATGTTATGCGACTCAGAGCATTATGAAATAATCAGTGTAAAGAAATGTATATATATGTATAGATATATATTATATATTTTATATATATATATGAGACTGATAGGTAAAAAAAATTTTTTTATTCAGCCTCTCAGCTCAAAAACTTCCATTTCATGCCAAAAGAACACCCCTTAATCTTTATTAAAAAATATTAAGGTTTAGAGGTCACTGGTGAGCGATATTTAAATCAAAGTTTCGATTTTCTTTAATACATGTTTGACTTGATGCAAAAATGGCTTAGTTCGGATTTTAAATGTGGTACTGTGTATGTCTTTTTGATCGCTGATGTAATAATTAATTTAGTTCTACAATATACGCCTTAAGAAATAAAGCCCGATTAATCCGAGTAAATGATCAAATTTTAAGTTCAAAGTCGATTTTAGCAAGCATTTAAATGAATTTTTACTCTCCTTAAATTGTAGGTCTGTTCACCTAGAACAAGATTCAATTGAAATTTTCCCGGAACCTCCTACAGGGTCTTTAAAAGTTTCATATAATTGGATCATTAATACGTTTCTAAGGATAGAAAAAAAATTATATACAAGTTCTAAAGTATATTACTTTGCGGTCTTGACATTCTCAAATAAAATGTCTCAATTTGACAACAAAAAATTTGTTTGCTGACCCTGTAGGAGGATCCGAGAAAATTCCAACTGAATCATGTTCTGGGTGAACTGACCTACAATTTAAGGAGAGTAACAATTCATTTACTAGAACGCTTGCAAAAATCGACTTTAAACTCAAAATTTGATCATTTTTTCACATTAATCGGGCTTTATTTCTTAAGGCGTATATCGTAGAACTAAATGAATTATTGCATTAGCGATCACAAAGACATACTGTACCACATTTAAAATCCGGACTATCCATTTTTGCATCAAGTCAAACATCAATTAAAGAAAATCGAAATTTTTATTTAAAAATCGCTCACCAGCGACCTCTAAATCTTAATATTTTTTAATAAAAATTTAGGGGTGTTCTTTTGGTATAAAATATAAGCTTTTGAGCTGAGAAGCCGATTAAAAAAAAAAAATCTTTTTTTACTTGTCAGTCTAATATACATGTATGCAAAAAGTTCAAGTAGGAACTCTTCCGTATTTGCTAGTACTGATTTATAAAATAAATATTTATTAAAATGTTCTTTGAAAAATAAATGGAAAATTTATACAATTTTATGGATTAATGTACGTACCTACTATTACATTTTCATAAAGTATTTTAAAAACATTACACAATCTTTAAACAACAATAATATTTTTGTGCATAGTCTAGGTAAATTACATTACGGTAAAATCGATAAATATCTGTAAAAGAAACTGTAGTATCTAACGATTATATTTTGTCCCACTTTTAAACAGTGTTTCTACAGTGTCCCACGGACAAAGTGTTTATAGGTCCTCCAAATCTCATCATAGGGATAGATAGTCCCCGATACGATTCATGAGTTAAGATGGAAACTGTAAGAGCGTAAGTCTTTGACACAAATTTATACAATGCAGAAATTATTACAGTGTTGTTACATTAAATAGTCAAAACAAAATTTTATTAATTATTAAAGTGACCTTAAATTTTTTATTAAAAGTATTTTTCTTTGTTCATTTATATATTCACTGCCTAATATGAAACTAGACAAATTGAATAACATTTTGCCTATACTTTATTATTACACACATAACGTTAAAATGTTTCCTAATTCAATATGTTTAGATCCAGCGACAACAGTGTAAACTTTAGAATTAATAAAGTACCATATTCGGGTACGTATTCTTTTAGTAAGAAACGTGGAATTAAGGAAATTTTAATCATATTATTAAAAGGATAAGTAACATGGTTTATAACAAAAAGAAATCACAGATTTGAATATGTTAATAAAGTCTAATCGCAGAATTTATCATATTTTTTAGTGACAAAATTTATCACAATCAGTAAATTTAATTGTATAAATACCATTATAAAACAAAATTATAAAATTTAATTGTGGAACTTTAAATATAATTGTGGGTTTTAGAAATAAAACATAATACGCATATCAGTTGAGAATTTTAAAAATATATTTTAAAGTTAATAAATTTTTTCAGTTTTCGATTACAGTATACCCGTTGATATGTCCCTCCTTGTCTTTATCCGCGAATATGCAAAACTTCAAGGCACAAAATCAATGTGTCATGAAGGTGATTGCGGTGTCTGTATCGTAAGTGTAACATTCAAGAACAAAACGATAGCAGTAAATTCCTGTCTTGTACCGGTACTAATCTGTGACAAGTACGTATATATTCAAGAGATATCTACTAAATAATCAAATTAATTTCCAAGAACATACTTAGGATTTGAGTAATGACATTATATGCGCTTGCGCAAAACTATCGTCTTTTACGACAAAACAAATTATCATTTGTTTTTTACATTTATACTTACTTTTTATTTATTTTTTATACTAATTTCTTAATTTCTGAGTATACCGAGGATATATTAATATTAACAATTATTTCATTCTATATTATGTCACAGATGGGATATTTATACGATTGAAGGTATAGGAAACAAGTGTGACGGATATCATACGTTTCAAGCAGTACTTGCTAAAAAAAACGGTTCGCTATGTGGGTATTGTTCATCTGGCATGGTGATGAATATGTATAGGTAGGAAGGATCAAAATGGTCAATTTTTAAATTGCGATTTACAAAAAATGTTATATTTCGGACACATTATTAATATTTTTGTTTTTATGATAAAATTCTTTCAAAGCTGTTGGGCATTCAAACAAATTTGCATTCAAAAAAATGGAAAGATTAACATATGTACATATAAATTTATTAGAAAATGAATTATAACTGGATAAATGTACTAGTTAGTAAACAATTAAAATACATGACTTAATGACCTAATTTGTTGGACAAAGAGGTAGAAAATTTATATATCAATTACATACGTATCATTGAAATTTTAAAATATTTGGAACGTTGAACAACTTTGTCCAACAATTTGTATATGTTTACTAACTGATATACATTTAATTTAACAGTCCAATAATAAACAAATAAATTGTAAATCAAAATCACTCAAAAACATAAACAGTACAATACTGCTAAGTATACTTCAAATAAAAATAATCAAGTATGATTAAACATTTGCAAAGTTAAAACTTTGCGTTATTGAATATATATTTTGCAGTCTCGGGATTGGTACTTCAAATTTATCAATGGAGCAAATCGAAAATTCATTTGCTGGTAATCTTTGTCGATGTACTGGATATCGTGCAATTTTGGATGCGTTCAAGGGATTTGCTACCGATGCACCTCCATCACTCGTGAAGGACGTTCATGACATTGAGGTGCTTGTGCAAAAAATTCCTTTTTCATTTCAAAAATTTTATCCTTATTACTGTTTCATTTTATTCTCAGAAAGATAATTTCAATTTATTATTACAAAAGTAAAACTTATAATTATAATAACGACTCACTCTTCATCCTGTTGTAAATGTAAGAAAATATACTTCGCAGGAGTCATATCAGATTAAACCTTGCCGGAAATTCGGAATACCATGCACACAAAGTTGCTACAATAAGCTTTCCGATGGTAAAACAATGTTGAGCATAAAACTAGAGGACGCATCTTTCTACAAAGTTTCCACGATCGAGACTCTATTTACATTATTAAATAACAATCCACAGGCAACGTATATATTAAATGGAGGAAATACTGCACATGGTAATTCTTCTGTATTTTAGTTTATAATATTTATATAAACACTTGAATATATATAGTATATATATGTAATAAACGCTGAAGCTGTACTAAAGTTGAGAAAATCGAATTTTCCAACACTAACGTAGCTTTTACGTTTTATTATAAAAAAATTACAACGTTATAATCAAATTGTTTATCGTAAAAGATATTTGAAAATGTAACCCTTCCCAACTCAGTTATTAATTCTCAAAATATAAAAGTAAGCCTGGATATGGATATACATATATATAATATTATACAAATTGAATTTTGCAGGTGTTTATCCTTTGAGCAAAAAAGATATGTACATTGATATAAACGATATTCCAGACTTCCATCAGATTTCAAAAACCGATTTTGGTATCGCAATAGGAGGAGGTTTAACTCTTACTACTGCGTTACAGACCTTCCAAAAATATTCAAATGATACCGGATTCAAATATCTAAATCAATTGGCTGAACACATAGAAATGATCGCAAATATTCCCGTGCGAAATATTGGCACTATAGCAGGAAATTTAATGATAAAATACGAGCACAATGAGTTTCCATCTGATTTGTTTGTGATACTAGAGACTGTCGAAGCTGAAGTACACATCCTGCAAACCCCATCTAAAAAGCTACGTCTTAAATTATGGGAATTTTTAAAGATGGACATGCATCATAAAATTATCTCTAACATTTTTCTATTATCACATCGTGATAACTACTACGTATGCAGATTTTATAAAGTCATGCCTAGAGCTCAAAACGCTCGCGCTCACGTCAATGCCGGCTTTTTCTTCAAAATCGACATCGATGGCAAAGTATAGAGACATTTACGATTTTTTTTTTCATTAATTATTTATATTTATATTTGAACTTTCTTCAAATATAATTTCATTACATTTACAATATTTTTCAAAAAGGTGTATGATTATCCTAACATTATCTTCGGTGGCATCAACAAGGACTTCATTCATGCAAGAAAAACGGAGCAAATGTTACTGAATAAATCTGTTTTCGACAAGAAAGTGTTAGAGTCATCCCTGCAAACGTTACATAACGAGTTGCTCCTTGATAATGTGCCCCCAGATTTTTCGCAAAAATTTCATAGCGTTCTTGCCGAAGGATTACTTTACAAGTTTTTGTTAAGCATCAAACCGCAAAATGTAGATGCTTTTTATCGTAGTGGAGGCACCTTATTAAAACGAGGCCTCTCTTCAGGTGCATGTAATAAAGTGTCTATGAACTGTTTGTAAACCCTTCAAACATATATATTTACATAAATCTCTGCCGTATATTTTGATAATAATATTTTTATGAGGCGATAAACGACAAGATATATATTTTGCAAGCAATTAGAATGTATTTATCTGCAAATAAAGTAACTGTAAACGATTCCATTCGGAATTTGAGACATTTTCAGTATGAAAGTCGTGTAAAAGTTGAAGAAGAAAACTCAAATGCAGAGTGAATATGTTGTTTGCAGTTAACATCATTAAAAAGCACATTCCAATTGTGTCTAAATTATATTTTATATATCCTCTTATATATCCAACATTGCAATTTAATATTTATCACACTATCAAATCACGGAAGCTCATAATAAGCATTTTAATTATTGATTGCAATCATTTTTAATAGTATAAGGCTTTCTTAGTTTCATTTCGAAAAACCTACTTAATGATCTAGATGATTTTGGTATTAGAGAAACAGAAAAATATGGCTGTTCCAAATAGATTTATATATAATAGGACTCCTAATGTGTTCCAACTGGTTGTCCGAAATTATTTATACAAAAACAATACAACTTTTTTAGGTACGCAAGAATACGATACAAATATAAACTTATGGCCAGTTAATAAACCTATGCCAAAATTAGAAGCTCTTGCGCAGACATCAGGCGAGGTCCAATATTGCAGTGATCTGGGTCCATATCCTGGAGAAGTGTTTTGTGCTTTCGTCGTCGCCGAAATCAGTAAAGGCCAGATCGACAAAATAGATGCCGATCAGGTTCTTCAAATGAAGGGTGTAGTGGCATTTTTCAGCGCCAAAGATATAGCGGGAATGAATTTATGTATTTCTGCCGCCAGCAAGTTAACGTTCTTACCGGAGAATGAAATACTGTTCGCCGAAAAAGATGTTTTGTATGCCGGCCAACCAGTCGGTGTAATCGTCGCGGAGACGCATAAGTTAGCGAATGAAGCTGCAAAATTGGTAGAAATTACATATAAGGGACCTCCAAAAAAGGAACCGATAATAACTATTGATGATGCTATTAATGCGAATGATAAAACTAGAATGAGGCAAAACGCATATGTTCCAGCAAAGAAGAAAGGTAGAAACTGAGAAAAAAAAACAGATTTAATTGAATCATTTTCCTTTTGATTGCAACAGAACTAACTTTGCAAAAGTGAATTGTTATCTTATAAGTAAATGAATAATATATTGAATTAGAAAATTATTTATTATTTTATATACAGGAACCGATATTCAACACGTGATAAAGGATGTTTTTCAATTCGGTAGCCAATATCACTATACTCTAGAGACTCAATCCTGCGTATGCATTCCTGTAGAGAATAGTATGGACGTATATCCATCATCACAATGAATGGATCTTATTCAAGTATCGATCGCTAATTGTCTTAATGTCCGGAATAATAGGTAACTAATTAATCTATGGAGTCAATCTTTTCTCAAATAATTATACGAGTATTAGTCTAATTAGAATAATGTAATTTGTTTACACATTGTAATAGCATTAAAAACGATAATTATATATTATATACATATAAATATATATACATTTATACTATATATATATATATAAATTATATATATATATTATATATATATAAATTATTTTTGTATACTAGATCGCACAAATAGCAGCTCATACACTGGGAATCGATATCGAATTAATCTTTGTTAAGCAAAGCAATAATTCAGTTGCATTAAACATGTCAACTACAGGACACGACATTAGTACAGAAACCTGTGGATACGTAAGAATTTAATTTGCCTCTATCACTGTGGAAGACACGATTATATATACATATACATATATACTATACATATCTATATATAAAATAAAGAACTTAATGATAGTACCGATTATTGTATTTATTTCAGGTAACAATCCAAGCTTGTACACAAATTTTAAAGAGACTAGAACCGATTAAAGAAAAAATGAAAAATCCGAAGTGGGAGGATCTCGTTTTTAAAGCGTATCAAGAAAGGATTGATTTATACGCAAGTTATATGTAAATTTTACTAAATAATTCATATTTGATACATTAGTGACACATTCTATCACACAAAATCGTAAAGCATAAAATAATTTTTTTTTAATATTTGGAAATATTTTACTTCCGTCAGGAAGAAGCATTCTTTATCTTTAGCATGAAACAACTTACAATACATTGCAAAAGAACAGTTTAACTAAATCGGTATTTTTTATAATTATTTATTAGAGTATTAAGCGTATATTTATCATATATTGTCGGAATGATTTAAATAGATAAATAAATATAAACTTTGTATTTATATAGTACAAAATTAAAATGCTATACACGTAATTAATTATTATATGATATATTCTATTTACCTTGGTAGGTTCGTAAGCGAAATGGAAGATACGTTGAAGTCCTACCCTGTTTACGGTGTTACCATTGCCTAAGTGGAAATCGATGTGCTGACCGGTCAACACGTTGTCAGGAGAGTTGATTTGATGATCGATGCTGGTGTAAGCTTGAATCCAGAAATCGATGTCGGTCAGGTGGAAGGAGCTTTCGTGATGGGAATGGGATATTGGACTTCTGAGGATTTGGTATACGATCCTGAAACAGGATTATTAACAAATAACAGTTCATGGGTAGGTTAACTTTCGTCAAATTTCGATATTCATAGTATTGTCAAGACGCAATTACTTCGATTCACTGAGATTGTCTCAAATATACATAGTTAAAATAAGACAATAATAAATATGTATAAGGGCTACGAACCAACGCCGATCTTATTGCTAATTATTTATTTAAAATTCAGATAAACAACACATAAACGTTTCGATCTATGTTTGGTCATTATCAATGTATAACGATATTAAAATTAAATATTTTATAGTTATTATTCTGATATAATTTTTGAAATCATTTTGTCTTATAAAAATATATTTAAATGTGTAGGAGTTAAACAAAAGTTAAGATTAGTTTTTAAAAATCTAATACAAATCCTCACTCATACACTACGTCTAGAAAACTATTTTTACAAGATTATATTTTCACATGATGAAATGCTTTGGAATTAAATCAGGACAATAATTATAAATTATTTAATTTTAATATCGTCACATTGGTAATGACCGCCAGTAGGAGTCGAAACGTTTGTATGTGTGTCGTTTATCTAAATTTTAAATTAGTAATTAACAATAACATCTAGTTTTGACTCGTAGCCCTTTTACATATTTATTAATACATGTTCTATTTTAATAATTGAGCACATTCTTTATTTCTGTTATACATAATTAAATTATCTGAAATGTTTAATTATTTTCATAGAAATATGTACCACCAGGAGCAAAGGACATTCCTGAAGATTTCCGCGTGTACTTAAGCAAAAATTCAATTAACGAAAATGTTGTCTACGGTTCAAAAAGTACGATTAAAATTTTTTTCTATTTAAATTATCTTTTACTCTAAAAAATGAAACCTTGAATATATTATACGTTTGCATAAAATTAATAAATTTGTAATAATTTTTTTTTTCGAAAAAATTTGAAATGGACATGAATTTAATCGATTAAGACTATATTATTATATCTGTCACATTATAAAGCATTTCAAGTGTATTGATTGGCTACAAGAAAATAAAATTGTCGGATCTTTTTATCTTAGTATAGTCAATCAATAAACTTGAAATTTTGTCGTACGACAAGTACAATATGAGCCTTATATATAATAGTAAGCTCATGTTTCAATAATTCGTTTAATTGAAATAAGACAGTCAAAAATATTTTAAATTAAAAAAATCTTACTTCTTCATTGTTCTGGAAGTAAAAATACTAATTCTGAAAATATCTTTGCAGTAATCGATGAACCACCGCTTTGTTTGAGTTGTGTAATTCCGATAGCGATTCGCAAAGCATTGAATTCTGCTAGAAGAGATTCAGGAAATAAGGATCTGTGGTATCAACTGAGTAAGTTTTAACCAGAGACATATTCATTTTGTTAACATTCAACATACGAAATGAATTTAATATGTATTAATTTTTACATTCCTTGAAACAAGTACTAAATCGTTTAATCGCCATTGCATTGTACTTTAATACCGTGCTTACATTATATTATATTTTAAAAAACGTTATTTAAATACTTTTTTAATCTAATCTTCTCTTTCCTTTTTTCTCTTTAAAACGAATTAAATAAGCAATATAATTTAATAAAAAGTGTTTTCAAATTTTATAGTTTCATATCCTTTTTATCGTTTTTTTACACTATTTTATATATTATATTATACACTATTATACACTATTATATTTTATATTATACACTATTTTAAATATTATATTATTATATATTTATATTTTATATATTATATTATAACACTATTTTATATATTATATTATTATATATTTATATTTTATATATTACATTAATAACTCTCTGTTCGCATTATTACGATTTACGAGATACGTTACTCGAAATCAAACTACAAACTTTTAAATTTTATAGTAAAATAACTAAAAATGTATTATTCTACGTAATTAATATACATATTCATAGTTCTTTTTATATATTTTTCTTATAAATTATTATACATATATACATTTTTTCTTATAGAACACTATCTTAATATTTTGATGTACTATATTCACATATCATTCGTAATGTTTACAGATGGACCGTGTACCACCGAAAATATACTTCTAACTAGTTTAACCAGAATGGATGATATGTTGATTACAAATTAATAGTAAAAGTGAATAACGGTCTCAAATAATTCGGTATTTAAAATAAGTTTTATATTTAATAATAAATAATAATAATACACTTGGAAGGCGGCCTTTTTCTGGAAGCTCACCAACAACTCTCAGACGAGGTTCATTATTATTGTCTAAATTTTATATTTATTTTATTTTAATTTCATTACTATTTAAATAGAATAATTTAAAATTTTGTAAAATAAAGGATAATTTATGCGTTTATATAGTATGTTTTGTTTAAAACTTTCATGATTAATGGTGGAATTATGATAATTAAATTAATATATAATTATAATAAGGCTCAATAAATTTAAAAAATAATAAAAAGAAACAGAGTTATGAGCCTAAAAATTCGTTGAATTATAATATGGATGGTAAATTAATTATGTCATTGTGTTAAAAATATATAAAATTTAATATAAACATAAAAATATATAAAATTAATAAAAACATTATTATAAAATTCAATAAATGCTTATCAGTGTCCAAATACTTAAAAAATTTATTTAGCAATTCATCGTCATAAAAACTTCTTTAACCGTATGTATATTAAATCAATTAAATACTATCATATGTATATAAAAGTTATGCGTGCTAGCGAGCTAGATCAATATGAGTGCTAAGTTAAGCTTTTAATGATCATCAGGAAAACTAATTTATCACGCTAAGATAAGTAAAAACAAAATTTAAAAAATTTAATTCGTTATATATAATTTTAGAGTTACTAACAGGTAATGTTATAACAGAGAGTATGATAAGTTTTAATGTTAAATCAATTTTGTATTGTTATATATTTTACTGCGGTATGTTATGAGAATACATTAGATAATATACTTTAATTATCTTTAATTTTATGTCACTTTAAGATAGTACCTATATAATAATATGCTTCCTTCTTCTTTCCTTTTAATTTAATATTTTAATTTAATGGTTTAAATGTAGAATCTGTTATTCGAATTATTACTATATTATTAAAAAAAATATATATATAACTTAAATACTTCCTTATATTTTTCCATAAAATTAAAAAACTCGTAAAAATTTTTCTTACATATATTGTAAAAAATTTTCAACCCCATGTAAATTTTTAGTTGATTTGGAAGATTTGTTTGAAACAGAGGGAATACGGACGAATAGTATAGATTGGGTAAATTCTAAAGAAAAATATAAACGTGAAATATACTTAATGTACAGTATAATATGAATCATCTAATTGTGTGACCTGGATTAATTTCTATAAATCTCATAATAAGTGATGTGAATCATTTAATCTCATTACACCTCGAGTAAAGTACTAAAAAATAATTGTTTTAATTATACTTTCTCTATCTTTATTCTTTTTTCTTTTTAAAATTAAAGAGAGACAATAATTTAAAGAAAATTGCCGGATTTTGCAAATTTCTTTTTATTATTTCGTTAAAACCATTATGGAAAACCTATACATACATCAGTCAGTATTAGTTATGCAATGCATTACACGAAATTGGACAACAAATATTTGACTATTTTTGTTAGTAACAAAAAAAGTTACAAATGTGTTATTCCAGGACATAAAATTAGATGACGCAGATATTTTTTTAAAATCCCTTCGTTGTAAAAGGAGATGTTAAAAACCGGCCGATTTTTAACATCTTCCTTTATATATGAAATTTTGTATGTTCAAATTTTTTACAGACAAACACACATGTACTATCAAATATATACTTCTAAACAATTTAACCATGAAAAATAATGCAAGGATATTAAAAAAAAATAAGATTTATAATAGTTGTTTGCAGCTATTCGCTTTTTGATCCCGTAGTAATTGTGATAAATTAAGAGGTCCTGTATGACAAAATAATTTATCTATGATTTACTGATACAAAAAAATTTTCAGGATAATAATGGGATAATGATAATTCGATTAGTTAACAGGTTCTTAACATAACTAAGGTATATATAACTTCTGTTTTATGGTAAATAATTTCAATAAATATTCTCTATTAAACGCCATTGATGTGCTACATAGTAAATATTACAACAACATATCTGCAGTGTAATTGGCATTAATGATAATATAATATAAAGTATGTCGTAAATAATAATCGTAAATAATAATTCAATATAAGTATATTACTTCTCTCGAAAGAGAATCTACAGCAACGATTATTATCAATATATACGCAGACATCAAACGTTAAACATCGTTCGATATCGTTTGCATTATTTGCACTTGAGGGTGGACGAGGAAGGGTGTAAAAAACAACGGAACGAAACGAGATTATGGCATACTAGAGATTTGATTCGCAAAATTAATTAACATACAACGTGCACTGAACAGTGCCTGCCGCGAAATGGAGGAAAAACGCTTTCTGGAATGTGTATTCTTTCCGCAGCGCCATTCTCAAGAGACGTCCCGTTCACTCGACATAACTTATGTTATTCATGTTGCGCTTTACGCGAGTAGAAAACATGCCAAACTTAACTCGGTGCACGGCCTCAATAGTTAAAAACTCTTGGAACGCGCATATAACGAATACATCGAATTTCAAGCATAAATAGCAAATATTGTAAATGTAAACCGATGTAATCTGAGAAAGATCGAATTACAATGCTGCAACGTGGGAATACGTGTCTCATTGTGTTTCCTTAAACACAAACAAAGACAGAGATCATTGTCAGGCGATTACGCAGCATTGATGTCTGAATTTTCCAAGATTAGATTGGTTATTATATTCTGTCCAATAAATACGCTCCGCGTAGCAAAAGCTTGCATTTCTCGATCTTTGTCGCCGTCCCCTGTGCCGTTCCCTTAAATAACGCACCACATAGGGATGAGTAAGCGGAATAAAAGACTTCAAGCTGTACTTCTCCAACGCTCGGAAGCAAAACCGTCTTTCTTTGTATATACTCCTCTATCCAATAACGTCGCATGCTACTTTAAACGCCGGATATACTATAGAAAGTAGAGCGGTCCCTTTCGTTATTGTTTGAACGCAGGATAATGATATTACTTCGCGCTTGCCCTTGATCATCGTCAAGCACGTGTTTATATGGTCAAATGTGAAAGCAAGCGACCACATGACGACTATAATCATCCAATTCGGACGAGACAACAGAGAGACAAATACATTTCCACAGCAATGCCAAAGAAACAACTTTTTTCTCTATTAATCTACTTGTAAACCCTGATAGCAAAACCGATTACAAAACCGTAGCCATCTGCGTCCGCATTTGGCTATGGATTTGGCGACAACATTTGCTGACAGTGACATGTTTTGCAGCAGATTGGTTGCAAAAACCGAGCAGAGTTTGTTGACAATTTTTGATTGCAGAAAGGCAACAAATTGTAGACAAAGTCTGCGTATTACCAAATATTGTCAGCAGACTCTGTTCGGTTTTTGCTATCAATCTGCTGTCAGATCATGTCGGCAGACTCTGCTCGGTTTTTGTCACCAATCTGCTGCAAAACATGTCAGCAAATGTTGTCGCCAAATCCATAGCCAAATGCGGACGCAGATGGCTACGGTTTTGTAGTCAAGATCTGATCGAGTTTGCCGCCAATTTACGCGCAAATTGGCATCATTTTGCTATCAGGGTAATAAACTGCTGCCAAACTGCTGTCAACGTCTGCTGACATGTTTTTGTTAGCAGACGTTGACAGCATGTCAGCAGATTGGTAGCAAAAACCGAACAGAGTTTGCTGACAATACAGACTCTGTCTACAATTTGTTGCCAATTTGCAATCGAACATTGTCAGCATGTTCTGCTCCAAATCTGTTTCCGCAGGCTTTGCTATCAGGGAAAACTTATATCACAAAAAACAATACTACAACAATACTACAACAAATAACAAAGTCGCAGTAGTTGCATCTTTGCTCGACTCTTACAAAATCATGTAATGTCATTTCAGACTATATAGAAAATAAGTAAATTTAGAATAATCTTCTATAATATATTCAACCAGTATATTTATAAAATTGTTAATTTCCAAATAAAAATTTCTAATTAAACTTTCTGTTACAATACACTGAAGATTAAATGCCAAAATATCGTTATTTACTCTTTTTATTTTCTTGAGAAAAAGATATTCATCAAATTTAATCAAACTATGATTTTCCTTGATTTACTTTTTATAATCTATATTTGAAAAGACGTCTCATGATTCTGAAACATACAAAATATGTATAAAGAATTTATATTCAAAGAAATAAATAATATAATAAATTTTTAATTATATTATCAATCATTAATTCATTTAATCCATATCAATTATAACTCTCCAATCCAATTATCTAGATTTAGATATTTCAATCTCGTCCAAATCACGACTTTAATCGCCATTCGATTATGCTTCACACGCATAATTTTGATGTGTGCATGTAGCACATATTTCATATATATATGTGTATATATATATATATATATATATATAATTTTCTTTGCACTACCTACGGATCACTACGTATATTCTTTCATTTCTCTTTTTTCCTATTACAACAAAGACTATGCTGATTTGTGTTCATATCTTATAAAGCTATACGCCACCAAAAGATACTCTGACACCACAATCGCGGTTTACGATTTTCTTTCATTTCTTTCATTCCTTTATCTCCCTCAACATTTGTACAACGAGAAGGCATTGTCGGCTCGTCATGCGCGCTCACACTGTGATCTCAGATTGTTCCTGCCCTATTATCAAAATCATATTAACAGCGGTGAGCCATCATACCGCCACTAATAATCAGCGCCACGAGTAACAATCGACAATAATAATACATCGTTGTATATGCATACGTATTATATTGCATAATATCATTACAACGTAGACGGTTTTCCGCTTCGACGATAAACGTTCCCATTCGCATTCGTTTTTATTAAACGTTTTAATCTCGTTAGACACTCAATTTACAGCGTAAATAGATCCAAGCAATAATTTTCTACTTACAATTACTCAAAATTACAATCAAATTTTCTAAAAACATAATAAACTATTTTTAAAAAAGTATAATAAAAAAGTATAATGAAAAGGAAAGAGAGAAAGAGAAACAGAAAAGAAAAAAAGGACATAACAAATTTGATAACTTATATATTACATTATAGGAGATTGTGCGCGAATTGTGTATATTTATAAAATAAATATATATATATATATATATATATAAATGTATATACGACTTTACAAATAATTTTCAAAATGACTGATTTTGCAAATTATCGCATACGCGCATGTACGCGTATCTTAAAATTATTTTCGCGTTTTGAATTAGAATCACCATCTCGTCTCATAATTAATGACCTCTTTCTCTCTCTTTCTTCGCATTTTTTCTATATATATATGCACACGCAAGAGCACAAATGGAATTATGTTAAAACTAAATAACAGTAAAGCCCTTTCTAGGAGACTCTGCACTTTCTCTCTCGGTGTCTTTCTCTAATGAGAAAACGAGAAGTGTGACAAGCCGTTCTTGAAGCAACAACAAGGCATCTCTATTAGATTAAAATGAAAAAGAAAACTACGATGTGGTGTCGATTTTTTTCACTTTCTCTAGCTCTTTCTCTTGTTATCTCAGCTCGACCGTCTTACTTTCGATAAATAATCCCTTCCATAAATACTAATAATATACAGTGTACAATGTACAGTGTGTATCCTTATGCGACCAGGAGATTTTATCTAAACTATATTTGCCGGGGTAAGAAGTTGCGACAAGAATCTTTTTAGTTTACAGCGAAAGAGATAGAATATAATTGGATTATCTCATCTTACACACCTTCCTATATGATAATAATATTTACGTAATATTGTCCTGTTGCGCTCGGTCGCCGATAGCTTTAGGCGCGATGTCGATCAAACGGGACGAAAATAAAGAAAATGAGCTTTTGTACAACGAAGTGAAGTGAACAAGAGATATTTAAATACGATGGAATATTTTAATTCCATTCGAATGACCGTATGAGATAAGCGAAGAATGTCATGCGTCTTTTAGAGATAAAACAATAAGTTAGATTTATTCATAAAGCGTGCATTGAAGTCAGAATGCGTGTACTTTCTTAACGTGTTTCAGTTCTAGTTCTCAAACTCTACTGCTAGAGTTTTTCTATAAAGATATCTGTGATAAAACTGCATGAATTCTTCCTGCTTGATAAATAATATTAGTAATAATATATTAATAATATTATCAATAACTAATATTATATTTAATATTAATTTTAATATATTAATAATATTATCAATAACTAATATTATATTTAATATTAATTTTAATATATTAATAATAATGGAGTCGACTCGCGTCGTCGTTCTAGAGCTACCAGCGACCCTTGAAGAACTCTGCGCGATCTCTGCGGTCGAGGCTCGACTCGTAGCTACCGATTTTACAGACTAACTAACTGTCCCCGCGGCGGCCGATTACGCTCAGAGAAGATCCTATACATTTCATATTTTATTATACAAAAATACGTCCCGACTATGCGAAGAGTGAAATTAATCGAGAGAATGAACGAACGAAAAATGGAAATATACATCGATGAGGAAGGGAAGCGTATTCATTGATAATAAGCCCGAGGATATATCTGACCGCTTCCTCCGCCTCGCATCTACATCTGCATCTGCATCCGCCCAAGTAATGCTATTAACTTTTTCTCACTTCACACAAATCGATTTTACAGAAATATTCGTTTCCTTCCACCACACTCGGCAAACTTTCTTTCAACTATCCCATTAATTTGTATACAGCTATTTATACTCATCAATTTACGTATGTGCTGGCGGAATTGAAGATATCGACACGAGGAAAATGAAAATGATTAATATACTCTTTAAAAAATGTTAAGAGCAGTAGAAAATATTCGCATAAATCATGATCAATATAAAAACTCAGTATCCTACAGTATTAGCTACAGTCTCTCGAGGGACCAGTTCTACCAATACCAACTAGCATAAATTGTAGTCAACTAGACTTTACGTCGCTATTTATGATTACATCAGCAAGATATCACGATCTAGAAAAAAAAATTGAAAATCTCGAATCAAACCAATCGGCATTGGAAAACTCGATCTTATCAATCCTCTTTCGTGCGAGACGTAGCGTAAAGAGAATAAATAGAAGAAACCGCGAAAGAAAAACATAAACAATATCAGAAATGAGAGCATATATATGTAATAATCTACGACCGATAAACACTATCCGGGATGTGTGCGAAGCCAAAACAAAAATATTGTTTTAACGAGATAACCGAAGATCGCCTATTATATATGTATACTTAATTTGGTCAATCGCTCACGAGAATTGCGTCTCGTTGCAATCTTTTACAATGGGCTTTCTGTCGACTAGTACTGCACACGCCGCATATATATCGTCACATGGACTCTAACTTTTCTCTTGTCCCTCTCCCTTTCCTTTTTCGACCGCAGTTCAGATCTAAATTCGAGCAACCGCGGATAAATAATCGGTTATACAATATACACGCTATATATCGATAGAATTTCACCGTATTCAGTTATGACATTTATAATTTGACGGAAATCGAGGATGTACCGACAAAATCCCAAAATGGAACACTCGCAACGCTGGATATTGACTGCATCGATAGTACTATGCTTGAATCATGTAGGATTCACGTTGTATTCGTAATTGCGTTGCGTCAGTGTTCTGGCCTTAACTCGTTTAACGTACTTGGTTATCTATCTAATTAAGATATCCACGAACAGTATACAGATAAAGAACATTTAATGAGTCCATCTATTCGTTTCATTGTTCTTCCTATAAATATATATGTACGTATGTATTATATATATAATTATATATATATATTTATATTGTGTGTGTGTTATATTTTTATCGTATCTCTTTATCGTATTTAATATTTAATACTTCGACGAAAGAATTTCCTCGAAACTGTCTTTCTCTCTCTTCCTCGCATCATCCCGAAATTACATATCCGTACATTCACAGAATAATATATATATTATATTACAATAAAAGAGGATATGCCCGATGCGATTTTTATTTCAATTTTTTTCGGTCTTGCGCCTTCCTTAACGTTTAACGCGAACATTGGTATGTGCAATCGTCAGCTACGTGAATATAATCTAACGCGAATACGTTTAGAACCGTGACGAACCAAGTGTCTTCACCGTATTCGATAATGCGCTCTTACCAACCTCTCTATCGGATGTACAATCTCTCTCTCCTCCAATGTAAAAACTAAGTCGTACCTAAATATCGCTACGTAATTACGGAAATCTTTCATCGAACTTAGAAAATGCATCTCTTCGACAATAGGCTTACTTGACGTGTCAACGAAGAAAAACTGTTCAGCGCAACACACGGCGCAGTACTATCACAGTTAATCCTCGCCAGGGAAATTCAACGCACGTTCGTGTCATTCTAAACGCAATTCGCGTTCCGAACAACTCTTATCTAAGCTACATAATTATGCCCAGCTATGGGACTTCAAGGCGGAGATAAGCGCCCTGTCTACGCGCAATTCAGACTCAATTTGTCCCCTTTTTTTGCATAAAAAAGTAGACAGATATTCACTTAAACAACACTTAACTTTTGCTAATGCTCGTGGGAAGGACGCTATATCGGAATAACATGTGTTGCATACTCGGCGAGCATATTACAGGAAGTATGATACAATTTATCGACTCCTATTTATAGTGAGACGATTCGAGTGACAATCAAGATTGATTGGGTCTAACAGAAAAAAGCGGGACACATTAGCTTTGTTTCTTTTCTTTCTAGGCATATTACACGATATTTACAAAATGTTGCTCCATCTTCTTAATTCCATTTGGAATCCTGGAACAGTCATTTATGATCTGCTTTAGTACAAATATGGAATGTCATATTAAATAAAAAAATTATTTAACTTAATATAACAACTTATTGTAACAATAATAATAATCTATTTTTTTAGTCACTAATAATCGATATTTACATGGAAAGGATTAATCTTGGAATGTTTTCGTTTCGTTGCGAGTAGCATCGATCATCAGACTGATGCTGCGTAATGATAGAGAAGAGGTGAACGTGTGCATTATTAGTAACACGAAGCAATCAAGTTTTGTTCATTATACAATCCATTTTAGACAATCTATAATTCATGATAGAATTAAATATAAGATTTATATTTATATAATTTAATACAAATCATTTTTATCCTAAATAAAAAGTATATTAAGTTCTATTTTTATACAAAAATGCATACTGTGTGATAATAAATTTAATAATTAATTTACAGTTTTTGGAAAACATACTCACTGTATATATGTGTATCCATATATATATATATATATATATAAAATAACTGTATGTATATATATATATATATAATAACAATATTACATTAAATTTAGCACATAAATTAAAGAATTTTTTAAATTTTGTTCCAAATTATAGATTATCTTTAAGGTTAACAATTCGGAAATCTTCAAGAGCTGAATGTTACAAGACACTTATTAATTATTAATCACAAATATATAAGTCACAAAGATTACTATACATTAATCCTCAGCATAGAGCGACACTTATTTAAACTGTTTAAAAATATATAAGATCATTTGTACGTAAATGCAATAAGTTCAAATTTAAGAAATAAAATATACAATTACACAAAATTACAGCAGCAAGTCCAATTTTCGCCTAAACAAAATTTAATAAAATTTGATAAAACTCTCTAAGTCATTCTCGAGATTTCTCGATAAAATGCGAGGAAGGAAATTCAGTTTTAATGCGGGAACATAATCAAAGTTGCAGATTGTCCTGTTATCTTTAATCGGCACGCGTTTCTATCACAGATCATTCTATTATTACGCCACGACATCTTTAGCAATGACACAATAGAATGGTAAGTGAAGGTAGGTACCTAATCCCTTCACAGAGCACCAAAAGGATCGAGTTGGACAGCATTGCCTTGTGGCTGAGCTGCTGCAGCAGGTTGAGGTTGTTGTTGCTGTAAATTAGGACCGGTCATCATAGGATTCGCACCGGGCATGGCCATCATAGGCGCAGCTCCTCCCGCAACCATCATACCGCCACCGGCAGCGGAAGCACCTGGGATAGTACACATCATCGGCCTCATACCCTGCATACCCTGCATACCCATCGGCATACCTTGCATACCCTACAGACACCAGAGAGCGAGAGAAATGAGACGTATGTACAAAAGGAAGCGTGTGCCTGCGAAACCTAACGTCTTCTTTAATATCAAAATAATCATCAGACCGATTGATCATTCTTTTTACATTATGTAAACAATTGAAATTTAAGCAGCGACTAGGAAGAAGAGAAACACTTAGAAGGGTACCATCGAAATTGTCCTTTATTAATTTTTATAAGCTTTATTTGTGTTGTAGAACAATGAAAGATATTAAACTCATATTGATTTATCTGCTTATCTCCAGATTTGAAATAATCTCTCAAAAATAATGGAATTTTGTATTTATAACGAATATCTTTAAAACTGAAAAATATAAAAAATGTTTTATCCAAAGTTTTGTGATGTTTTATACTGTTAACATATAACTGCATATTCATATTTTTCAAAAATATTAAATCTTTTAATTTGTTTCTACTTGCAATTGTTTCGATCATTGATATAAATAGACAAATATAGATTTAATACTTTTTGATGCTCTACAACATATCCAAAGTCTATCAAAATTGGTGAGGCACGGTTCCGATGATTCCCTTATTAGAGATCTTCTTATTTTATCCCATGAATTGCTCTGAAAACTACGGTAACCGCATTAGTTTTAAAAGAAATGTCATCACAAGTATATATTCTATAATATAAAATATTATAAGTACTTTTTTCAAACAAAATTAGTCTCTTCTTCGATTCATTTTCTTTTTATATTTACGACGTTTTTCTCGCAGAAAATCTAATGTAGCTTAATCTATTCTATAATATATGTTACCTGTACATCGGTGTAATAAATATTTATACACGTCCGCGCTTTGTGTAATCCTAAAACTTATCTATGTTGTCTACATTATAGATTAACACCGCAAGCAAATTACAGCCAAGTATAAGGAGGTATTAATCTGAAAATTAATCTATAGGAACATAAATAACTGCGATAAAGTATAGTTTACTACATTCTTGAAACGTGCGTTAAAAGTACATATCGATGCATAAGCACATAATGCGAGGAAATGGAACGAGGTGTCGAATCGAATTGTCATCTCCCGACAATTCGTCGCTTTGCCACATGAAATAAAGGTCATTATACGATTTGTGTAACTATTGTCATTATTAACAGAGTGAGTTAGTGACAATTCGTGTTATTATACGCTATTCTTTTGTATACAGAAACCGGTGAGGTGAGATAAGTTTGGCACTTTATTGTGTTGAACGTCTTATTCGTTGCACATGAAACAAAGGCATTCGTGATCGTGGGACTTACCATTATCGCAGGCTGCGAGGGGAAACCTATAGTTGTGGTGGTTGTAGGTAGCAGTTGCGTCATTCCTTGGCCCTGTAACATAGTCAATAACATGCCATATGCTGTGCATGCAAAACGCACTCACCTAAACGGTGCTAATTGAGGAGAAAATTGTTGTTACGGTATTACGAAGAGAGCAGAGTCCCACGATGGACGAGGTGGCAATGATAAACTTACATCTCAACATGTTTAGCTAAAAGTGTTTAGCTCAACGTGTTTAGCTAAACGAGAATGCTAGGCACTTAGCAGATTGCTAATAAGCTAAAATAATTTACTAACCGCGTAGAATTCCTACGACATGATAAAATTGAAACAATACCGTAAGAAACAAATAGTTAATAATCTACGATTCTAATTGTAAGTAAAAATAATCGAGAATTCTCATCACAGGAGCTGTTGTTCTTTGAAAATAATGCATAAAAATAGTGGATGAGTGGGTGTGTGTGTGTGTATGTGTGTGTGTGTGTGTGTGTGTGTGTGTGTGTGTGTGTGTGTGTGTGTGTGTGTGTGTGCGTGTGTGTGGTGTATCTTAGTGTATTGACAATCAGAAGAAACATGCTAAAAATACTTTACGACAACGGAATTAAAATAAAAAGGCTTACCATGGGACGATATCCAGCACCAGTAGTAGCTGCCATTGGCTGCGGTGACCATCCGCCGGCTGGACCGCCCGTTTTCGCGGCATTCTTAGGTGAGTTCCACTGCATTCCTCTGTAAAGGAAGAATATTTATATATTTCGTTGCTTCACATGTTACATAAGCTCAGCTTCGGAACATTTTATGAATTACATTGTTGTCATGAGATACTTTAACATGTTAATTGACGTTGCTCTTCTTCTTTTTAATTTGGAAGCTTTTAAAATAATGGACAATATTTTGACATAATTGAATTTCTCGCATTTAAACGATCAAATTCTAACACTTGGATTTTAATATGACTATATTGATGTTGAGACTATTGTGGATTGAAAAGTAGAAGGACACCAATAAAGAAGGTTATACATTATTTAACTGTTACCGAAAATTAGGGTTCCATTTAATTTGAGACTATTGTAATTCACTGATGAAGGCTCTGTGTAGCCGAAACGTTTGAAATTGATGTATGAAATGCATGTATGATGTCTTTGTAAGATTATATTAAATATGAATATTATGAATTGTTAATTTTTAAGATCTAATTATTGCTCGTAAAGGTCGTACATTGATTGTTGTTTTTTAAAATTGTTCGAGCGTGATATTATTGTTATTTTATGAATTATTTATGTGAATCTATTATTATATCATCCTCATAAATATATTCAAATTTACATAACTCTGAAAATGGAATCGCTCATAAATAAAAATATAATCACACTTACTTGACTTGCTGCTGTGCGCTCTTATTGATGGTCAAGTTTTGCGCAAGGCTAGCTAAGCTGCTGTCCAAATCTCCGGTCAGGACTTTGCCGGTGTTGGCTGCACCGACCGGTTGCCCAGCTGAAATAAAATTAAATTCAAGGTACTCGTGGACACTAGCATCACATTATCAAAATTTCTAAACAACATCTACGTTAAGCAAAGATACGAATATAAAATTAAAATTTAAAATAAATCGCGCAGTTTATACAAATTTATAAATTTAAAGAATTAAGCGTAATCGCTAAGTGAATTTCCTGATTTAGAAAATTAAGGGATTTGATCTCAAAGGATCCAAAACTGTTGTTAAAATCTTTATAACAGCGTGCTATTAATTCTTTAAACAAAATAATGCAAAGTTATGTACTTATATTGTACAATTAATATTACGAACATGCAGATTGTTGTAAGCAAATTGAATTGCAAATTATGCGTGAAAAAGAAGTAACGATCAGAGGTTATCGTGTTTTATGAGTATACTTAAGCAAAGTGACGTCATAGTCTATTTGTCTTCAATAATTTTTACGATATCTAGAATGTTATAAATAACACACACAGGGAGAGAGAAAGAGAGAGAGAGAGAGAGAGAGAGAAAGGCATGCTTATCTACTCGTGAAAATGTTAAAATTAATCAGAATTATCTAATGCTCTCACGTGCGTAAGTATAAATACTCAATACATCTTACTGATCGGATAATATATATAAATTGAAAAGGCAATTCCTGGACAATACAAAAGTCCAAAAGACATCTTACAAATATCTGAAGATTGTATTTTAAAAATCTATATGTTTTCTAGATACCTTGTGGACTTTCACGTTGTTAGGATGCGATATCGCGACGCAATTAGGCCACATACACAAAAGGAGAAAAAAGAAAAATAAAGGAAGACCTTAAGTCGGCAGGGTACAGCGAGTGCGATTATCATGCTATTAGCGTGGATTAGTTTAGACATTCCCGTCACCTGACATCGGCTGCTTTGCCGGCGAACCGTACCCCACGGGGACTTGGGCTTGGGTAGGGATACCATAGCCGACGATCGGCGCACCGGCCATCATGGGTTGCCCGGTCGCGGGGTCATTCATGCCGAACATACCGGCGCCTGCCGCCGCAGCCGGCGGCATTTGTTGTTGCAACGGCTGCTGTTGGGCGGTCATTGCAGCTTGCTGCTGCTGGACCATGGGTGCCGGCCGCGACGGAGACCCACCCAGTGCCATACGGATACTATCGTTGAGATCATCGAAGGCGCTCTTGCCAGCAGAAGGGGCCGGGGCCGCTGCCGCTGTTGGCGCCGTCGCCACCGCTGGCCTACCATGTGACGCTCCGTGTGTCGGAGACAGTGCACGCGGTGCGGCACCGTTCGCGGCAGCAACGGCGGTCGCGGGTGGCGGTGGTCTAGGTGGCGGCGTAGCCGTGGACGATGTCTTGCCGGCGGCTGAAGGCGCCGCCGACGCCACCACCTCGGCCGCCGCAGCATCCCCGTCGCCGCCGTTTGCGGGTGTCCTCATCGCAGCGGCGGACCCGTCACCCCCAAAGAGATCCGTCTGACCGGCACTGAAAAGGTCTCCGGCTGCTACCGTTTGCGCTCCTTGTACCGATTCACCGCTAACAACGCCACCGGCGTTCTGATCGAAGAGCCCGAAGGCACCCGCGTTCGTCGCCTGCTGGCCGCCGGTGGTACCGAGGGATGGGAAATCGGACATAAAGGGATTAGGTACGGACGCGGCCGTTCCTGGGGCGCCAGCTTGCGCAAAAAGTGATCAAGGTGCATAAATTAGCTTCCTCCTCTTTTGCGTCCGGACGAAGTAATAATATAAAATGTTTTACAATTGTTATACCGTCACCCGTTAATACGTTAATTAAAGAGGAAAAAAAGAAATATTCAAATGCAATGTTAACGCAATGTAGCTCGGTTGCATTCTTTTGTAATGTCGCGCGTCAACGTTACACTTTGAGAATGTATCAAATAACCAGCGCTTATTAGTTACCACAATATTTTAAAAAATTAAAAGAATAAAGTAAATTATTATTGGCCACATTCAACAAAATGTTTATTTTGCAATGATTTAAAGTTTTTATCGCTAAGAATTCTATTCCTTCTCAAAATATAATCAAATCATCAAGAAAACAACTTCCGCAATAGTTGCAAAATAAACATTCTGTTGAACATGGCCATTACAATTATTGTGTACAGTAACAAAACTGTTTTTGTAACTATAAACACTGTTTATAAACGCTGTTTCATTCGATACATTTTTGCCCATAGCGTTAAACAGCAAGTGTGATTGCTCAGGCGTACTAAGTATCTAAAAAATGTATAAGATGTATGATGCAAAAGTATCATAAAAATGGCCGAAAAAATTCTACGATAGAAAGAAGAAGAAAGATGTATAAAGACTGGCAGAGAAAAAGAAAACGAAAGTGAATGGAATTCCTCAATCGTATGAATGCGTTCGTATAATATCATATAATCCCGTCTTATGTTTATGTCGCTAGTGAAGCACTTACTGGATTGCTGATCTTGATTTCCGAATACGGAGGAAAAACTATTATCTGTAACAAAGTTATTATTTGCTGGTGGCGCAGTTGGCGTGAAACCTAAAAGAAAAAAAATAAAATGGAAAAATGAAAGAAAATGAATTAAAATAAAAGGGGGAAAAAATATCATAAACAAGCGCGGTGACGAGAGAAGCAGCGATGATCACTGAAACTATATCGATTTTTAAGTGCTCGTGCTCACCAGTACCGTTGGTCATCCACATGTTGTTCTGCATTTGAGCAGCGGGTTGCGTCGTTCCTGAAGCTGGTTGCGCTCCGAACATGTTCGCGAACGGATTGCCCGCTAACTGCAGTAGATCATCCGATGCCTTTTGAGACGACTGTTGTTACAATAGTTGATTAGTTCGCTTCAAATGGAAAACTGTTCTTTTCGGCTAAACTTATACTGTTTATCTCTCATTTTTTTTCTCTCCATAGCACTGTGGACCAGGAGACCCCATAAACTGGCCAAAATTCAAAATGTTGATGGATTGGCATAAAACTCGGTATCTAAGGGTTTTTGGGATCACTGATTACGAATTCAAACTCAAAATTTCGAAATTAAAAATGATGGATCTAACATGGCGAACGAGAATACTAAAAATGCTTTATTTGCTGTTAAATTTGATATTCAGGGATTTTTGGAGTCGCTGATTTCGAATCCGAATTTAGAATTTAGAAATTTAAAATAATGGATCCAACATGGCGGAATAAAATGTTTAAAAAAATGTCAAACCTCAATGCGCGACGCATACTTCTGGCACATATCCATGCTCTCTTACACATATAATTTTTCTTTACACATATAATTCTATTCTGCCATTTTGGATCCGCCATTTTGAATTTCTAAATTTTGAGTTCAGATTCGAAATCAACGACCTCGAAAATCCCTGAATAATCAATTTAACAACAATTAGAGCACTTTTAATACTTTTGGCCACTTTTGGCCAGTTTTTGGGGTCTCCTGACCCACAGTGCATCGTAGAAAAAAAGAGAAAAAATGAACATGCAAAAAATTTATTTGAAAAAAAACAGACCACTTGTCAAATGAAAGACATAGATTTACCTGGTTCTCGGCTGATGCTGCACCAAATAAGTCCACAATCGGTTGATTAGCATTATTGGTCGGCGAACTGAGGAAGGGATTCGTGCTAGTACTTGACGGCGATTGTACTTTTGCCTGCAACATATACATTAGAGATTAATATACTAACATATGCAGGGAATTGCAATGAAAGAAGAAATTAAAACAAAACAAACGAATACTGAAAAATCTGAAACTTAAATAGAAAATTAATACGTTTGAATGATAGTAGCATCGCAAACTAAAATTCTTCCATCTATCAAAGTTTCGTTTCTCTTCTTATAATTTATAATTAGTAATACTTTGCAAACTAGTACCTTGTATTGATTCATGGCAGCTTCCTCTTCCGCGAGAGCTTGCTGTCGTAACGCCTCGTCGATGTGGCCATTCCCGGTTTGCTCGAGCCGCGCATTGCTGGCTGCTGTGCCGAACGCGTTACTGGTGGAAGACAGGGCGGACACTCCCGACTTTACATTGGTTCTATTGCTGCTTTTGGGCGATGATAGGATGTTGTGGTGTCGATGGATGGAGAAAAAGAGGACGGACAAGAAGAATACGGAAGGTCCGTTTCAGCGAGTTCGTAAAATGTGGCGAGAGAGAGAGAGAGAAAGGAGCGTAAAGGAAAATTGATAATTGAAAACAAAGGAGAAGAGACAAACAAAAAAACAAAAAACAAACGGTGTAGTACGTATAGATGTAACAATGCGTAGAAATGCATAGTGTGCATTACCACTCGCACGCTCGCATGCATACTTTTTCTTTTTCACACACGCATACACACTTTTCTCACACGCTCTCGCTCTTCTTTTACAACTTTTTTTTTACTAAATGTCCTAATATACATATGCATTTACAGGTGTTCTACATTTTGTAGTGAAACATGGCATCAGGCTTGTGTATATTTAAACAAATTGTATTATGTAGTACACATTGATTTAAAGACTGTTTATTTTTCAATAGCATACTATAAGTATGGTGAATTTGCTACGATAATAAGCGATTTATACAGATAAATATATGTGCATTGAAACGTTATTTTAATACTGATTGTGTACTTCAATGAGTTAAATATTTATTAAAATGAACAATAAATGCCATTTCATATCCAACAAATTTTACTATTATAGCCACATCAATTAACATTATTCATTATTAAATTTTAAGCAATAAAATTAAATCATCAATATTATTAATTTCAATTGACGATTTATTATAGCATGCTCGGTATCCATTATAATCAGTAGACTATAGGAAAACATGTCAATTATCTAAATACATTATTGTAACTTCATGCAGTATACAAGAGCGATAGATTTGAATAGCGCAATAATTATATTTACAGATTTTCAGTGAGAAATACACACACATATATATCAAAATTAAATACCAAATGTAGGAGCATAGCATGGGTACCTAAAATAGGTTAGGATACAAACGTAAATTGAATATTCTATAACTAAATATTAAATATCAGAGAAAATTATAACCTCGTATCCAGGGGATACCATCTCGACAAATTTTACAAGTTGGATAACTATTCAAAGAGAAAATATGTCCAAAGATAGTATTTAAGGTTGCTATCTTTCAAAACCTTTTGTGACATTTGTTTAAGAAAAGTAAAAGTGGTATTTTTATGAATATAAAATGATCAATGATCAATTTATTGTACTCAAAAGAAACGCAATTGTGTGTCATAATTGTTACGTGTGCATGTGCGATAAACGTAATATTTAAATACTCATAGCTTAAGAAGCTTGTAAAGATGTGTAAAAGAACGTGTCTTTGATAATAGGGTATGAAAGAACAATGAGACGAAAACGGTGGACTCTTGGGAAGTTATATAGAGAGGGAGAAGTATATCGATTTCAATAGCATTCAACATAGGAGATTTAAAATTATCCCTACATCGATTTTTATGTGAGACTTAAATGAGTCGAATAAATAAAAAAAGTTGGCATACCTTGCTGATTGTGTTGGCGTGTTCGCGGCGGAGCCCTTCTTTCCTTCTAAGAAAGCGAGCTGTTGTTCTAAAGCATCCAATAAACTACTCGGTGCCTAAAAAAATCAGTTTATCTATTATTTATGGAACATTATTAAAATTTTTCAGTTAAGTGCAAAGTAAAATTTAGCTGTGCATTTAGTCTAGAAGAGATTTGTCTCCACTAAAATACATGCATTTATTTAGGAGAATTTGTCACCTTCATCATATCACTTATTTTTATAATGCGCGTGTATTAAAAAAACATAATAAAAAAAAATATATATATATACAATGTAATTGGTTCACAAAATCTCCCAAAATAAATATCGCCCAATTATCTATGCTGCTCTATGCTATGCCACACTAACTCTACCTCATTAAAATAACGGAATCAAAGATGTTATTACCTGTCAGTAATGTAAGAGGAAGAAACAAATGAAAATATTATCATACTTTATCGGTTAAATATTAGTTTTTTCGTTCACACATTGTTAATAGTTCCTCAAACCGGTAATTAAATATAGACAATTGAACAAACTCTTATTCTAAACGGTGTAATGAGATAGGGAGATAATAAACAATACTTTAAGCATACATACCTTCGTCAGATCTGGTATGTCTCCTTTATCGATACCAACATTCTGTAAAGGAAAAAAAACATGTTCAATGACTATCTTTAACATCATTGATTGCTTTCACATACAGATCGTGTAACTTACTTCCGCAACTTTCAGAAATTCCCCGACCCTATCCATGCGTATAAGGAACTTCTTATAAATATCTAAAGCATCCCGACATTGTTTCTTGTTCATGTCAAAATATTTCTCTGAAATTTTACAACCTTCGTCCGATTAATTAATCCATTCTCATGAATCTTTGTATATGCGTTTCTTATGTTATAAAAAAAAAGACTATTGAGCGTTACCTAACAAATTAATGATGCCATCATTATAGCAGGCGAATAACCGGATAAGATCTCGAAAGAGGAGCATGAAGGCCATGTTTATGACGCCATTCGTGAGGTCATTAGCCGTGCAATCAAATTCCAGTAGTGCGTCGAGTTGCGACTGCAGTACCGGCAAAGTTTTCAGGAGTTTCTCAGCATTCATTGTGCGTAGAGTACCGTCTTCCTTCCTGCAATGTCAATTAAGTAACGAAGGTTAAGTCTATCATTAAATACAGCGAGATAAAATTTCAAAAGGTCTAGAAAAAAATATTCTCAACACGTACCCTCTTTTCACCTTGCAAAAGTCAAACGCTACTGTCCTGTAGGAGAGAGCCTTCTCGTTGAGATACTTGGCGTAGCGCCTGATGAAGGGCGACATGTCATATCCTGATGTACAGAATAGAACGATAATTACTCATTTGTATTCAAAATAAATACAGTAGACATAACAAAAGCAATAATAGGCATCGCCACGCAACAATGCGTAAAAGTGAAATTAGAAAGTCAGCAGTGTGCCGGTACAATTACATTAATTTCATAAAATTACACAAGCGTGCAGCGCTGATTGGAAACTGTAATTTTGTCAAACATCTTATAAACCTGATCACATATTTATAGTATTTGGTTGTGATTATTAACACATCAATTGATACATATATAGATTAACAAAGTTAGGTTCACAAAGTGTACATTGATTTCTTTTGTTCTCGCAAAGTTAGAAATGAACACATACAGAACTACGAAGCATGGTTAATAAGTACCATTAATAGTACAATGAGAAGGACGTTTGTGATTAGAACTCACCCACACGTATTCCTGCTTCATGCCCAAAGAGATAGAAAGTTAGTCCAGGTTAGTAAATCGTACACATAGATGCCATAGATACATGGAAAAGAGAAAGATTTGCATTTTCCATATGGATAATAGCTACACAATGCGAGGAAATCAGTAGCATAGAAACTTTTTAAAAGATTTTTAATTGGAACAGAGGAGTATCGTTTTGTATCGTTTAAACAATTTGTAATCATTATTTAAGCAATTCAATAATTGCTGCTGATTAATGTAACATTCGATTAACATTAAGCTTAATGATCTCCAATCAGTGAATAAAATTAGGTCTCCTGTTCTCGACGTGAAATCGCGACGATCGGCTATTCAAATTACAGCGTGTTGCAATTTTCTGTGTGATGCGTGCGTATCAGTTTGCTCGATTATCGACACTCGAGTCTTCTGATGATGACTGAATGTCATGAACAATTTTTTTTAGCAAGAGTGCGGAAAGCCGTGCACTTCGTGCTGCGATGAATTCATATCGCAATTTTGTTAATATGCAAAATGAACGTTAATCTTCCCAGATTAATTACAATTCTAAATTGGTTAAAAGATTAGTTTTTTTTAAATACGACACAAAAGATATTTAAAATTTTTAAGAAAATGTTTATATTTATTTGGAATTTTATTTTGTTTTAAAATGATAATTATTCTTTTATAAATTTACGAGATGCCAACAAATAACATAACACTATTCATTTCGCACTGAGAAAAATGTTTAGTATTATCACTATAATTGCATAATAAAAATAATGATGATTGAGAAATATATTTTTATAATCATTACTGTTATACTGCGTTCAATAGAAAAAATAACTTTGCAACTATGTGCAAAACTATCTTTTTCTACTAAACGCGCCAATGTATAATAATAATTATATTTGTAATTTTACCATAAAATATATAGTGAACGCCAAAAGTACATGTAAAATTACAGTTAAATTGTGTTAATTAAAACAATTTTTTCTCTCAGTAAAAATTTTAAAAAGGATAATGCTTAGTATCGTTGGCTTCCGTCAATTCTAGAACATATTATGGTATCCTGAGGAAAACGCAAAAAAAGCCTTGCTGATACGATTATTTACAAAATAATCACCTTGTACGCCGCTCTTGTCGAGAAAATTGTTAAGTTGAAACGTGCTGTTGCTGGACGCGAGATATTGCGTGAACCTCTGTAAATAGAAAAGTCATTTCAGAAGGATATTTGGAACGTCTCGCAGATCAAATTAGTTTCCGTAAGATAATTACCTCGTTGCCATAGCACATCATGTGATGCACGGTGATCAGGGCTTTAAAGACTACCGTCCAGTTTGTATTCTGTGAACGTTCTATCAGGAGATTAGCGAGCTGCGGTATGGAGACATTCGGTTCATTGGTACAATGGATTAAATCTGAAACAAAGAGAAAGAGTTTACTTTTGGCGAGTTCAAGTCTATCTTAAAAATATTTTTCCAGAGATAAGCATGCGATTTCCGTGTATATGTTTTCAACTTTGAGAGGAAACGACAAGCAGATATTGCGTGAAACTTTGCGTTCACTGCAAGCTACAATACGAGGCACTGACCTCCACCTTATAAGATTACAACGTAATTTACATACGTATGATTCACAGCCATCACTGGCGACAACGCTATCATATTGTGAGAATCTCTTGTAAACGCGTCATTTCCCCTCACCTCGGATTTCAATTCACGGTTTCAGTAGACACGTATCTCTTCTCTATACTGTTAAGTTCATAATGTTTAATAAATTCATTATAGTCAATTTGAAATAATAAATTTATGTTTATAAATACTTCTACTGAAAGTTGAGTAATTTTTAATAATTTTTATAGATTGCCACTGCTTCTATTATATGTATAACATGTCATCAATATATTTAACTAAAAAGATAGAATTAAATTTAAATAAAAAAATGTACTAAACTTAACTCAAATTTAATTTGTTATTTGCTAAGTACATTATATTGTACGTTAATATAAACGTTGTTTACTTCAAAACTAAGTAATTCAACCAGAGAAATTAATTAATTTACATTTTGACACACATGGAAAAACAAAATGTTATTGCTCCTTTGATATTTAATAGTGTATACATATATATCCCGTTAGTAGAATATGGAAACATTCGGCAATTATGTACGTGAAAGTGTGAGGTAAAAGCGAATCAATCTTAAATCGCAAGTACAACAAAACAACAGCTGCCTAGCGTAACACATTAAGTGTAATTAAGTCATTAATTAGAATCATCGACCGCTGTTTATCTCGACTCGATTTAAATTCTGAGCGTAAAGCGAATAAAAAGATATATCATGGCAAATAAAAGACTCAATGCAGACGGATGCAACTATAGTGAATTGGATCAACCGATTCAGTGATTCGAAAATGAAAGAAAGAAAATATGCGGCGGGATAATTTTAATTGTTTTAGCAATCTGAAAGATTTTATTTGTGCCAGTGATCTTCAAAAATTAGTCAATTCATTAGTTTAAAAATTGATGTAAGTATGGCATTTGCTGTGAAATATCTTTTGTTTCGAAAATTCTCTAAACTTATGTATAATGTCAGTAATTAATAAGAAACAATATAAGCAAAAGAAAATTTTAGATTAATGAAAAATATATAAGTATCTATTTAATATTTTTAGCCAAGACTATATAACAATACAATTTTATAACTTAAATAAAAATTTTCTCCATTACATTACTTATTTTTTATAATAATAACGTGATTACATCTTATTGGAATAATTTTTAATAATCCAGATTTTAAATTATAAACTTTTTATATTACTTTCACAGATTAATATTATATTTAAAAAATTGATAATTTTTCGTAGATTTTTCATTACGTCAAAAAGTGTAATACATCTTTAATTCAGAATCGCAAGATCAACACAATTCCAGGTAAACCTTCTTTTTAATAAAGATAGAATTTCCAGCTGCAGTTTTTAGCATTCGGATGATTCAGATATTCAAAAGATGATTCAAAAGATTCGAATGATTCAGCTTTCGTATAATTCTTGTCGTCATTCTTCTTACGTCGTTATTTTATCAACAATATATGCGTACTGAGTCAAGCGATTTAATAATCACGATCCACGATCTTTATTTTTAATTACGATTGTAGCTTATTGCCGCAGCAATTAATCTCAAAAGCAAATAACACGCTTGATAAGCGTAAAAGAATTGTAATAATTAACAGAAGAATTTAATATCTTTTATTCATAATGTAATTCCATTAAATTGTCATGTACAGGCGTGACCTAGCATGATAAACCACGATAACCCACAGAAGATTTAAAAATAAAGAATCAAGGAAAAACAATATTTTGATCGCGCACATCAGTGTAATGTAAAATTTCTTTTTAATTTATAATTATATTTATATGTAAAATGAGATATTCTACCTTATTAATTATGATACCTTATTGAATTATATAATAGATACAATTCTACCCTAAAATATGAATTATATATTTACAACATATAAAATGAGACATTCTGTTTTATTAATTATATAATTCTATCCTAAAATAAGTCGTCTAAGAACAGGTAAAAATTCGATATTTGGAGCTTCCTTCGTCATACCTGTGCCTAAAAATGGGAAGCTATTGATCACCGTGGCACGTCGACGGTGAGACTTTGACCCGCATGTACCAAACTTGTCGAAACGTGTCACGAACCTGGCATAATGAAGCTAACGTGACGATAAAGTCAATCGCCACACGACGAAGTGAACGACAGCAATCTATGCGACATCCATCAATCGCGATTGATTAACGAAAGTAGCCCTCCACATCAGAAGAACGATGATACCGGATAACAAAGTTAACAATCGTGTTGCCGTACGGTTCCAAACGTGACGATGGTCCATATAATTCGTCGGTTTCGATTTTGATACATAGCTACAAGCATACATTAAGATGTAAAACATCGATTTCTTTCAACCATCGCTTGATCCAGTGATACGTTTAAAAAAAAAATTGGCAATTACACCATTTGATGGAGTAACATTTCAGTTGCAAAAAGCCGTTTTTTTTAAATTGCGGTGCAATAATTTTTAATAAAGTTATAAGCAAAGTCAACATGCTTCCATTTAATCTGCGATAACTCAGTAATAAAAATATTTTTTGAACATTTTGAACATCAAAACAGACTTTATAGGGAAAACTTTAGGCTTTTACGTTAGAAAGTCAAAAATTTTCACAAATGGTTTTTGAGCACGTGATCACAAAATGAGATAAAAATTTTGTTCAGTTCTAATTTTCTATATATAAAAATTATCAAACTCATAGAAACTCCAGAGACATAGTGACTTCTTGGAAGTAGAGATTTTAAGCTTTAAAACTTTTTTTTTTTATTTAAACTTTATTCATTTTTAATAAAGTTACAACTGCTTAAATTTTCAAATTCGTAGCGCTATGAATTTTTGTTTCGACCCATTATATTACTTGTATAGGTACTAAATTTTTATCTGTAAAAATTCATTATTTCAGCAATTTAATAAAATTACTCATTGACAACTTTTGGTAACCGCTATATAATAGCGAAAAAATTATATAATAATATTTATATAATATTTTACTACACGAATTTTTTTTTCTCTTATCAACCTGTGTACGACAGTCTGTATTGAAACTATAATCATGCCCGTTCATAATTGTACGATATTGTAACTCATATCGCGCTTGTTCATAATTCACTGAGCATCTTGTCTACGCACTAGAGAGGCCACGTTTATTTGACCGACGGCGAAAAAGACGGGGAGTTAAGCAATGTTTCGCCGCAGATAGTTTCCCACGCCTTTAATGTATCTCTCGCCCGACCGACCGATGATCCCGCAATATCGAAGTCACGACGACAAGAGGGCTTGGAATGAAAGTGCAACGCGAGAGCGAGCGTACGAAGGGGCACCGAATAAATGCGAATGAAGCAGTGAATCAGCACCAAGTACTGAAGCCCAGCTATTCTACGAACCGCAACATTTCCATATATGATTATCGCGTGCGATAAATCTATTCGACGTTATCACGAGATGATTGTTTAACAGGCGCAAAAAGCAATCTTGCAAACAAAAGTGTATAATTATTTGTACGTGATAATTATCCGTCCATTAATTTAAACTTTCATCCAGAAACATCAGGAGAAAAATGAAAAATAAAAATTTTCGATTATTCTTTCTATAATTCTTCAAGTTATTTTATTTTCTTCTGAATTATATTCAATTTGAATTATTTTTAATTACTTCTACAGCCCATCACTATTCCTACTCAATTATCGTTAATTTAACTAAAACAATCGAATTATATACATTCCGGGCCAAAAGTTTGGATACACTTAACAAAAACGTGATAAATTGTTATAGGAAAATATTTTATTAGAAGTTATTATACAAAGCTTATTTAGTGTTTTTTTGTGGCAGGGATGTCCAGGAATCTTGTAGAACCGCTCAAAGTTTAGGTAAATATCTAGAAAAGGGCAACCCCCCCCCCCCCGATGATCTTGACCTTGACATATGTTGTCAAGGTCTTGACTCTGAGTAACCTCCCGCAGGTTTTAGGTGGCGGTCACTGTCCGTTAAAAAGTTATTAACAAAAAAAGTTTCAAAATTAACGTATCATTTCTGCCATATATGTATTATAACAAGTACTATTTTACATCTCCTTCCGTTTAGAAACGTTAAACTTTCCACGCGAAGTAACTCTCACCTCCCTCAACCCTCTGTGAAGAGGCACACGACTTCTACGATTATACTGTTGCTTGTACTGTCGGGGCAGACCTCTGTCGACGGTGTGGATGTGGGGGGTGGCCGAAGACCACCTCCTTGCACCCGCCAGTGTGTGTGTGTGTGTGTGTGTGTGTGTGTGTGTCGCGCGTGTGCGTGTGTGTGTGTGTACGTGTGTGTAAAATATCAAGGGTAAAGGTAAAGAATACCCCACTCCCATGGCCGGCGACTATTGTGTTGAGAGTGTTGAGAACTCAACACTCAGTCGGTTATAGGGTGTTGTTTTCAACACCCTATTAAGGTGACAAAATGTAATGAATTATGTAGGAGATTTTATTAAGTATACATGTATTCTTTTCAATACTCATAGCGTTTTCCACTGGCGCACTGAGTGGGCACTGAGTGTCAAATTTCAAATTCTTCAAATCAAATTCGTCAAATCGAACGATGGGAAAGTGACGGTACGCGATTCAAACTGAATTTTTAAATATTATTGTTATTTTAGGTAGCAAAATACTAATTTATTTAATTTGTTTATTTTAGACATAACCCCAAATTACACTTTTGACGTGTTTGACGATGAAATTACCAGTGGAACACGAAACTTTTGGCACTCAGTGCGCCAGTGGAAAACGCTATCAATGTTTTGAGTATTTTCGCGGGAATTAGAGAATTTTCAAATAGGCCTATCGCCGAATATTGTGAGCCAATTCGCGCTTCGGAAAGATTTCTTCTCCATATTGCGTAGATTAAAAACTTACTTAAATTCCACGATGTTACAACAAAGAATGAATAGCATAGCTATATTACATGTACATAGGGAAATCGCGGAAAAAATCGATATCGATAAACTTTTAAACGATTTTATATCGAAAAATAAGAATCGTCGTTCTACTTTTTCAATGTTAAATGAATAAAACGAATAAATTATTTTTTGTATTTTAATATAAATGATACAATCTGCTCTATACTCTTAACTGAAAAAACCCTGCCCCCCCCCTCCCGCTCACGAGAAAGTCCACACCCTCAGCGAAGATAAGTCGCCGGCCCTGCCCACTCCTCTCAAAAATCGATAAAATTAAGCTTATTCGACGCGTTTTTGCATGAAACGAAAGAATCTGGCAGAAAAAAGTGTCGCTCTGCCCTACGAACCGAGATATTAAGCGTTGAAGTTGATGACTATTCAGGTAGGAAATCTGTCATATCGACTATGTAGCACTGCTTCCTTCATGCTCTGTGACCTTTTGCGCATGCGTTTAGCCACGAAATTAAAAATCATATTAAAAAATGAATTTAGTGATGTGAGATAGCTCTCGTTTCGCGTAGAAAGTCAAAACCGACGTGCAATAGTAACCTTGCATTGATTGAATGTAATCAAAATAAACCGAGGAGCAAAGCATGAAGGAAAGTGGGATGAGAATCGCTTCGCTTGGAAGTCACACTGTACAATAGAAATAAAACGTAATTTTTCAAACTTTTTTGATCATAACTTTTTAACGGACAGCCACCTAAAACCTTTATATATATATATATATATATATATATATATATATATATCTATGTATAATTTAATTCCAAAAATATATTAAATTTGACTCAAAAATAGTTTATTATTTACTAGATATATACGTTAATACGTTGTTGACTTTCTTTACATTGAAGCTAATTCTAATGTTACTTAATTCAAGGGGGTGCCATTGCTCGTTTGATATCTAAAAATGTAATAAACCGCTTAATACGGAAAAGAAGAATAATAAAAATAATTAATGAACGTATATAATAAAATACAAAAGATAAATATAAGTAAAGAAAATAAAGTTCGTACAACTTGGGAATTTAACAGCTCATCATCTCAACTGTAAACAAAAAAGCGCGCAAGTTCAAGCAGTAATGAAGATATTTTACATAGGCATTACTGTGTTAAACGAAAATTACAGTCCGTATCAGACGCAAAAAGTGCATGAGTGATCGCAATGAATAAACGTGATCTCTCTCGAACAGCATGTTGTTCGACCTTGCGAGGCTTCCTATTCTAATTATAATCTCCCAAACACGGACGGATTTAGCGGTGTCCGCGTTGGCATCGTTGTTGAGTGTCAAAATGCAGACACATTCATTCAAAGGACATTCGATTCATAGAAAAACTGAATGCACACCGATTTTTATGACTTCGACACTCGCATAATGTTAAACTCATAATGTCAAATTCCAGTTTGAATTTTGTCAAGTAAATATTTTATTAACACTAGAATCGCGATTCAAATCTAGCTTTTTACCAGGGAGAGTTGCCATCATAAAAGTAAAATTACTTGTAATTAATTATGATTATTTATCAAAAAGTCTATTTATCACAGAAATCTAAAGCTCCAAGTACAAACTCAAACCAACTCGAAAAGAACTCAGATGCGTCAAAAATGACACAGCCGAATTTTAATGTTAAGTAAATAATACGTTTGCTTTAGTTAAATTAACGACATGTTGAATAGGTTGACCACTGCTCGTACTCAATATATCGTTAATTCAACTAAAGCATAATTTAATTCAAGACATACTAAATTTGATTCAAATTTAATTTATTATTTATTAAGCGCATACCGAGGTACATACGTTAATATGGATGTTGTTTGCTTTGAAACTAACCACAAAAGTGAACTGATTTACATTGATTTTGACATATGTTGGAAATTAAAAATAACAATATTATTTAACTCAAGGGATCGAGTACAATTGCTCTTTTAATATTTAACAGTGTAATATGCGAAATAGATACGAATCAGCGTTAAATAAAAAAAATACAGTCCTGCCAAACAGGAAGCCAATTATCTTTCATAGAACAATGTATTAAGTCATAATATTTGATAATAAACAGATAAATTTATATGGAAAGAACGATTTTACTGAAATATTAAAAAATTTAGCTACACAGTTGGAAAATTTGTGTATTTTTGTGAAAAAATCTGCTAGTTAAAGTTTTTGTGTTAAGTAAGGTACACATTTAGATGTAAATGTAACATATGTTTTTTATGTTAAATAAATATAATAAATATGAAGTGTAAAGTTATTGAAACGATTTAAAAAATATGTTAAAGTAACACAATTTGCACGTATTTAGTAAATATGATAAAATTGGTATTGATTTTATTCTATAACAGGAATGAGTGGTATTGTTAAGCGAATCATTTTTTTAAAGAACATTTGTTATATGTTAATTTTGTCATAATAATTATGTTGATTATACACATAATTCTCATCAAGTTTTATTCAAAATTACATTTCATTTTTGTTGAAATATAAACACAATATTCATGTTACCATTCAACATATTCATATCGTGTTAACACAAAAATTTAAGTGGACCGTTTGGGACATGCGATTTATGTTAAATTTAACATTTTTTCCAACTGTGTAAATATAAATCAAAAAATAATTTTATTGAACTATCAAACTAATTATGTAGGACGTTGAAGCATAATGAGCAATGCTGGAAAAAGTTTCTAATTTCTACAAATATTCTATCAGCTTTGAGCATTCTACATAATTATTTTGATAAACATAATTATTTCCAGATCTGTATCCAGCTAAATTTTTAAATATTTTATAGTGAAACCTTTCTGTATATAAAATTTAATAATGCTGTGTACAGAATATTAAAATATTAATATTATCAATCCCCCCTAAATATTAATATTATCAATCAAGATAAACTGAGATAATAGCTCAAGTGGTATTAATATCAGTTCAGTTATTATACTTTTTATCTTTATGTATCCATTTTAAAAAAATATTATCGTTATAATATTATGATAAACAGAGAAGTATTAACGTTAAATATTTGAAATTTACCAGTCGCGGACAAAATCTGTTTAACTGACACAACGACTACACATTTGTCCAGAGATATAGCTGATAATATGTGCAGAGAAAGAGAGAGAAAAAGAGAGAGCTTTTACATAATAAATCCTCCAATAATACCACATGATTAGCAATCGCAAGAGGATATTAAATGCGTACATGCTCGTAAAAACACAATCGCTATCTAGGCAAGCTAAAGGGGTGTGCACCGACTGACTGACTGACTGACTGAATACATGTATTCAGTAATATCTCCAGACGCGGACGGAGGCGTGTGCGATAACGCGTTTCGGCAACGCGAGCGATTGCTGCAGTTGTTGCGAACTACAAAAAGCAGCTTGTATACCGAATGAGAAAACCGCAGAGACTGCCGATCGAAATTGAGGTACCGATCGTCAGATACATGCGGGATATTCCCAGAGTCACTGCGACCTGAAATTCTGATGGAATATTTTCCACGAAGCTGAAATCTAATTTTGTTCAGGCAACATTTCGATGGGGAGAACCTTATGCCATATTAGAATATTGAAATATTATGTTATAAATATAAATTAAAACGCAATAAACGTGTTTGTAAAATAACTAGATGTAAAATATCATTAAATATGAGTAACTTTTCAATTATGCATTCCATTAAAATTCTGACGAAATAACGCAATACTGAAACATTAAAGTTCTGCGGAGTTAAATATGTATTGCATCGTCAAGCCAGATTCTACTTGCAAAAAGATCAAATATCTGTCAAATTAAATAACTATATAATTAAATAACTATATCCTCGTGAATGTTAAGGATGTATAATCAGGTATATACATATTAAACAGAAGAATAAGGTCAATACTTATATTTAAATACAATTTTATAATTAAAATAGAAATTTTCTCATTTTATACCTTAATAATTATTTTAGGAATTATTTTTTAAAAAACGATTTTATTGAAGTATATCTAAAAATTTAAATGCAAATCTGAAAATAATTTTATTTGGATCATGAAAATAATTACGTAGGATGCTTAACTTTGTGCAACATTATGTTTGAGATTTCAACGTAATTATTTTGATTTAATTGATAGTCTAATTTTTTCAGATGAGTAGCCAGCTAAATTTTAAATAGACGTTCAAGCAAAATCGTTCTTTCCGTGTATCGATTTATTATTGACGTAATTTTTTATCCAGATTCTAAATCGCCGCTAAACTTTTAGTATAATTTCAATTCAATACAATATAAAAAAAAACCTGTACTTTATAAAATTTTTTATTTTGTCAAAAAATATGTGTAATATATATGGTATAAATACGTCCTCTTAAAGATAAGAAACTGAATCGATATGTGTGATGATCTCGAAAAGCAAAAATATAAATATTTTCCCCCATAATATTTTTACCTCTAAACACATTTCGATAGATGCGGTGAGCTATTCCGCGCGGATGGCTCCCGCTATTTTCCTTTGCTGCAGAAGATGACTTTATGTTGCAGTCAACTGTGCTAACGCGAAGTTAAGAATGTATAGTCGGCCCTTCTCCTCAGCTCTCTCAGCGCACGGCCGTAATTCCCGGGGTCGCGACTCGTCCCTGGTATATTCAATTTATCTCTTTCTCTTTCCTCTTCTTTTTCTTTTTTAACTCTCGTCCGGGCTTCCTTCTCGTTCCTCGCTCTCGGTATCAACAGCCTCCGGTTCACAAAGGCCTTTCGCGCGCGTATGATTTGCACGCTGGTTACATATAGATATATGCAAGTTTAATCTGCACGGTACACTTATATTCCGACACGCTCGAATTCTCTCGGCATACGATCGCAAAACATTTGTAGGTATTCACATCCCACATTGTCGAGCGCGAAACACGGCAGCTAAGTTTCCCTTTTCGTTTCCTCTTTCACGCATTAGAACACAACGTTATAACAGTAGACTGAGAGATAGACTGAGAAACATACGAGTGCACTTAGCGCTAAATGCGGGTCTTGGAGCAACGATGATTGAATCTGTCCAGTATATTCTATATTCAAAAGACTAGTTTAAAAATTCAATCGTAATATAATAACGAATTTTATCTGTTCTTTTATTTTATTTTATAAGACTGGTTTATTCGCCACTATTATCTCAGATTGCGACATCAAAAATGAGAAAACACAATAAAAATTCTTGCAAATTTTATTTGAATAGAAATATTTTATCAAATATGCCGAAATATCTTTTTGTTTTAAGGAAAAATTAAATCATATTTATTTCTATATGTTATTAATTGAATAGTTGTCATAACTGCGAACATAGTTTATTTCATTTTTGTGCATGCACAATTCCAGATTTATTAATTAACGAAACAAAAGGAGAATTTTCAATATATTGTACAGTTCTATCAATAGTGATGTTTTAATGAAACATATTTCTATATTGATACGTTTTGCAAGAATTTTTATTGTGTATTTTCTTGCTTCTGACGTCACAATCTGAAATAATACTGGTGAATGAACAGGAGCCATCAACTGATCTCATATATTCTTCCAATTGTTTTATATATATTTCAAATTTGATCAAAATTTGTAACAAGAAACTCAGTTAAGTTTAATTTCTGTAAAAAAGATAGCAATAGAAAAACTTTGTATAACATTCTGATTGCGGTAACTTTTTAGAGTTATGAGTATGTATCAATTAAGATAAGTAAAGAAAATTATCGTATTATGATATAACGCGTATGCAGATTTGAAGATTGACTTATAAAGAAATTCTTGGAATTCCAAGGTGGAGCCTCATTTAGTTTTCGCAACGTTTTGTTTTCGTCGTTCGTTACAGAATCTCCGAGTTGCTATTAACTTTCTGGCAAAAAAATAACCGAGAAAAAGAGATGCTGCTAGTTAAAAATTTTTTAAGTGCACGCATTGTGTCTAACAATGAAATTAATGATGATGAGGATGGCATGAATGGAAGCGATCTCGATACTTCATGCAAATACGATACACACAGAAAAGCATTCTATTATTAAGAAAAGTGATTACTAAATTTTTTTTTTTCTTTTAAGTAATTTTTTATATTAAATAAGTAAATGGTTATCTTTAACAAAGAATAATTTCTTGACATAATCTTAAAATATACTTATTACAAATTTTAGAAAAACTCACAATCATGTACCCAAAATAAGTTTATTTCCATTTGAAAAAGATTCTAAAATTTATCGAAAAAGCAATTTTATATAATAAGCAAATCGAATTTGTTTTACTTTAAAATCTTGATTGAAGTATTAAACTTACTAGGATTCAGAATATAAATTTTGAATAAATTTAAAATAAAAATAATACAATTACGATTCTTCCTCCGCAAATTTAAAAAAGAAAACTAAAGAAAATATTATTCTTTTTGGATGAATTTAATGGTTGTAATGAACTTTATGATAGATTTGTGGGTATATAAACTCGAAAAATATTTTTAAAAATAAGTAATGATTATTTGCGTGCAATAGACACGTGTGAATAAATTCCATTTTCGAGTAAGCAGAGCGGACGATAAGACGATCGATTGCAAATTCGATTTGACGGACGATCATAAATTGCAACACAGTGGTAGAGACTCATGCGTTACGCGATGCAATCGTTACATCGCGGACAATCTTCGCATTCATACAGTCAATATATCGGTCAATAAAATATATTGACGTCTTTTCTCGTCTCATGAAATAGAATGATCTCTAGGTATGCCACAAAATTCATTCGATTAATCTCTCAAACTCATTCACTTTGGATTATTAAATTTTTATGAAGAATTTCATAAAATACTAGAACTATACAAGCGCGCGCTACGCGCGCGCCATATAATTTGATTTTCATTTTAATTTTAACTTTATATATAAACAATATTATATTATTATATTATTTTTTAATTATTTTATATTAAAAATAAATATTAGAAAAATGTTAAATATTAGAAATATGTTTTATGCAATTTTCTAAATATATATTTTTTAATATAACTTTCATTTTTTAAATTACTTTTTTATTTATAAGCATTTAAATTTAAATAACAAGCGTTTTTTAAATAAGAATTACTGTGAATTAATGTCACAGTACAAAAAAATAATTTTATTTTGTATTTTTTATAAGAAGGAAATGACATAATGCTATCATTTCCACATTGCTATCATTTTTTTTTTCTCTTTTTTTTAACAAGAGAATCTCAAATCTTTCACATCACGTTCAAATAATTGCACACGAAAACCAATAGCTCCCCAAAAGAACAGTAAATTTTATATCTCAGATTTATTTTCGCCATGGAATTTTATCTCGTGTAGCATAAAATTGCTATTAATATTGCAATTTTCTGAATGATTCGTATGTCGAAGTGTTATTTTTAACGCGACTCAAATGTATCTTTTCATGTTGGGAGAGAGAAATTTCAGAAATGCGGTCACTGCTCGCGCTATCAAGGAACCTTTTTATATATTTTGCCGCGTAGTACACGGAGAAAATAATACTTGCCAAATCATCTCGCGTAAAAGACGCGCTGTTGTTTTTCCGAGCGAAAAATAGAGGCGCTATCGATTGACCTTTAATGCACATGAGAGGTTCATAGTGTCTATCAATTGATACACGGTGTGCAACAGAGGGAGAACATTGACCGTGACAGCTTGACACGACTCGGATCTTTAAGTCAATATCTTTGTTTATTGTAAGTTTCAATTATTTTACTTACAAATCAACCGATAATGCTGAACGACTTAAATTATACCCCGAAGACATTCTTTAATTAGCACAATATAATTAAGAGTAAGAAAGAATACATATTATGGATACAAAAAGAGTACCATACTGCATATTTGTGACGTTAAGATGAAAAAGACGATAAGACTTGAAATAAAAATGAGGTTGAAGGGAGTCTACTTTCTTTTACGGTGACATAGTCCTGGCTTTACGTAATATCTTGTCGACTATAAAAGTGCGATAGTATCGACTGGTCTTTCTGAAGCGCTGTCACGTTGTCCAATAGAGAAAATGTTGATTGCGAGGGACGTGAATGACTTTGAAGATCCATTTTCGCTAATCGTTAAATGCATATCTACATTTATGTACTATGACTATTCGACTATGACAGCGCGATAGTGTCATCGATTGTACGCATCGAAGCAACGCAGAACGGCCTTGAAGGGTGCGAATGACTTTGAAAGGCCTCCTTTTGCCTTAACCTGAAAGAGTGGTGTACTTTTATGTAACGTTTCCTAATAATCATTACCTTATCAGCCGAACCCTCATGCTGACACCTCACAAGAAAAGAAGAACGTCAACCGAATAGCACAAGAATGAATAGAGCGAACAAGAATAAATGAAACAAATAAAAAAGGTTCTTCGAGATCAAATCACGATACTCGAAGTGAATGACTTTAAAGAAATGTAACAGTCAAAGTTATTGCACGGCTGTGAGGTAAGAGTATTATAAAAAGATAAATCAAGTAATCTTATAATATCACATACAGTTTTTTTATAATTATTTGTAAATACATATATAAAATTGTATATGGAAATATTAAGATTTCTAATAGTAATTCAAATCATAGAGAGTTTTAAAAATTAGGATCTTAGAAAACAAAGAAGTTGTTGGGAAAAGAAGGAATTTAATAATTCTTCCGAAAGCAAAACAGATCGACAATCTTGAATTTCTGTTTTGTAAGAATTCACGCGCAACCTACATTTATGCACTTTTACAGATGATTCATCATAAAACTATTTGCGTAACATTTAATAGGTGCAATATGTAATAAGACTTAACACCTGTCCTTAAGAATCGCGGCAAAGTAACGTTTGTTGTTCCACATTCGAGTCGTCTCGCAGATAGTTCACTATAGCGTGCAATTATACAGTTTAGCATATGGCTCTCGTCCTTCTTGATCTTCGCGCCGTGGAATGACACTAGCTGTTCCCGATTCGAGCCGTTCCACGTTCGAGTCGCGGTGAGAGTAAACAACACTTTCGAAACAACGATAGTCATTAGAGATACAACGATCATCAGGTCGCGACGCGGCTTAATTACCTTGGCGGATGTGTGCCGCGGGAGAAAATCGTTACGAATTTCCCGGCGTGTTATGGCATGCTTTGTGCTACGTGAGAAATTCTGTAAGGTATGGTAGCAGTATGATACCGTATATCAAATCCGCTTATGTAAAAATCACGTTCCATTACGCGGTTTCGCCGCGCTTTTATCAGATCGTTGCGGTTGCAGTACGTATACGCATGCAGTGGCCATAAATATCGACTCGTGTTGCTTTTATCGTTCCTCGTTTCTTAGTACAAAGCATATCTTAGAGCGAGAAATCGATATATTGAAACAATATCGTATACGTCCGATGATTTCGGCGAACTAAATGACGTGATGTGACGAATTGATCGTCGCGAGAAATTGTTGACTACGTTCGGCAGGAAAAGCTTTGTAACTGTGTTGTAAGATTCTTTAACCCTTCATCGGTAATTATGAAATTTTTATCATACGTTTACAACCTGGATTCTTAAACGTTAATGTAGATTTTTGGATTATTCCAAATTGTATAAAAGTCTAAAAAATTCTTATTATACATACATGTGAAAATTTCGAGTTTTTATTATCTTACTTACTTAGTATTTCTTACATGTAATTACATGTAGAAATGTTGAGATTTCTAATAGTAATTTAAACCACACGGAGTTTCGAGAATTAGGATCTTAGAAAACAAAGAAACCGCCGAAAAAAAGGAGGGATTTAATGATTTTTCTGAAAACCGATCGACAATACATGCATCTACCTACCAGAATTCATAATAAAAAAATCGACTATACCTTTAAGGGATCATAACTGAAGGAGAATCAGAATGATTCCTCGAAATATAGGACATTTTTTTATGACAAACTGAGTAAACGTAAAAAAGTAAAGTTTTGAGCAAAATTTGTACAACATATATAAAAATATATACAAGCAAAAATATTTTTTTTACTTCAATTTATACGTTATATGAATATTATTTAAAACTTTACTTTGTATGTTTATTCAATTCGTGATAAAAAAAATTGTCAAAAATGTCGAGCAACATCTGAGACCTTCCAGTTTCTTTAATAAAGTCCAACAACCGCCAGCGGAGGATTCATAGATTTATTCTTGTCCTCAGTTCCTCATTATATGTATGTCAATGTATATATAAATCATTCATATATTAAAAATCTCATTACAGTTGTAAAACTACTTTTTCTATTGAACGTAGCTATTCTTCCCGCATGTTTAAAAGATTGAAATGGCATAGTAACTATTTTTATTCTCGTAACGGAAATCTCGCGTGGCATAAACAAGCTTATTGAACGATAATTTTCGTACGGAACTACACGACGAATGAATGTCTTCGTTCCGTAAGATTATTGATCGGTCGGTAGCGGGGTTCTGTGTGTTTCATCGGTCTGGCGAATCAGCCGCACGAGGATCGAGAATGCCCTTTCTTTCAAGCAATTCTGCTCTGTATTAATTCCTCGGATCAATGACGCAGGTCACAGATCCCTTATCTAATTACGCCCTCGCCGCTAACGCACTTCCGTCGCAAAAGTTCATTAAGCGAATATTACGGATGCTACAAATGGAAGGAATTGCTCGATACGATCGCGACATGTAAAACGGCAAAGAGAAAACTCCACGAGAAAATTCCCAGCCGTCGTCATTTACGGTGCGATAACTTCTAGACACGATGAAAAAGACGGTCGTGTCATCGGTGATTGTACTTACTATGTACAATCTAGTAAGTATATGCTTATGCAACATAAATTGTAAGGTGCGCAAACACAATGCTTTGCTTTGTCGTGTTATCCTTTCATATTTCATCGAGTTAAGATTATCGACATATTTCGACGAATTTCTGTGATTTTACGATAGTCAAACATATAATCTACGATTTGTACAAAAGTAAGAAGGTTTTCCTTAAAATTATGCAAATTGTTTCAGCTGGTATATAATAAGAATTATAAAGAAATATGTAATTTTTATATTTTTATCAAACTTGTCATTCATACTTTGACTGCCATATCTGGATAACATACATAAAAGCTACCACGTCATCACTTTTAAGTATATTAAAAATCTAGTTATATAAATTATATAACTATAGAGAGAAAGAAAGAGAGAGATTTCTCTCAGTATAAATTATAAATCTATTTACTAGTATATTAAAATAACGTACTAGATTTAATTAAGCTCGATGTCGAAATTAGCTTGGTCGTCAAATTTTAATATGTGATCATCATAAAATCGTATGCAGTACTTTGAAGTAATGATTAGAAAACTTTCAGAAATAATACAGCAAACTCACATCTTATCTTTACATTCTCGAGTCATGATATGAATTAAACCACGAAGTTTTGCCACATACAGAGAGTCTCTCAATAACACAACGGATTTAATTTAAACTGATGAAGAGATCTATCCTGTCAAATCACAAGGATAGTAAATATTATTCTATTCACGAATGTACATACAATTATAACTAGAGACGGTAACAAGACGTGACAAATGCAGAACAGGGAGTCGATAATCTCGGTTGAAGAATTCTAGAGCATGTTCGTTTAAATTAGGACAGATTCATAAATTGAAACAAACGACTATTGTTACGCCCACGTATCGCGCGAAGTGTGAGAAAGAAAGTGTGATAATCTATAATAAAATTTCTCCGAAAACTTTGTTTTATCGTAACGGAAGCACGAAGAGAATATCCGAAAACTTTATTTTGTCGTAACGGCAGCACGAGAAGAATATATCCGCGCGACATTTCCATAGCGACGAGTCGAAACTATACTTTTTGGCACACCCCGTAAATCTATAAAGCATTCCGTGCAACTACGCGTCAGCGAGATCGATAATTAAATGGAGCTCGAGGTCCGTAGGGTTTCACGACTTATCAGGTCAGAACAAGGCTCCAATGACGCGTCTATTTGCGAAATAAACTCACCTATTTTCATCAAGACATTTCGGGATGCAATATGTCAAGGAGTATTGACAGTTTACGCGAAAATCGCATTCAAGAAAAATACGGTAGATGCGAAGGAAATATGACAAATTTCTGAAATATGAGATTGCAAAGACGAGACATGAGACGTAAATACAAAAAGGGATGTATATATTGCTTTATATCACAAGCCGGAAAAGAGATAAAAATACTTTTATCGTTTAGAGCAAGAACGTCGAGTAACATGTTTATACAAGGTGAGTCATGAATTATGTTTTAAAATTTTGTGAGAATATTCCTGGAGAACAAATGTTCCTATAAATATTAGATCGCAAATGTTTTATTCGAAATAATGGACACAAATTTGAAATAATAACTGATGATGAATATCAGATCAAGACATGAGTGAAAGATGAATAAGAACACTTTTTGAGCATCTCCTGTAGGTACTTAAACAAAAAAAAATATCCGCTTGAAACTTTTAAATAAAGTCATTATTTAATACTATTGTATTTATATCCATTATTTTGATAACGAAGCATTTACGATTTAATGTTCATATAAGAGCATTTATTCCTTCTTTTTATTCAAGGAAACACACTACATAATTTAAAAAAAAACAACTCACCTATATAAATTATATTTTAATAAAAACTTCAAATATTACCTGCTACACAAATCTGTCTTCTTCAAATTCGAAATTGTAAGTTCCGACGTTTCGAACGTTTCGATATTACTTCGCTTATGTTATTTCTAATGTGTATTACATTTTAATTCTTATTTAAATTGTTACACTGAGAATACGTGAATCATACAAGTGCCGTTAATCCGCAACGAGAAGATTTACTGACAGAATCAAAGGATTATATCACGCGAAAACATTTATTTTAGTCATGGACGTATGCAAATTGCAAATCTCTACGTAAAGCTCGTCATTAGCTCTCGTATCAAATACCGGCTTCTGCTTTTACGTAAAAAGCAAATCGAATAAGATTTTATCAGTTTTTCATTCAGTGTCTGCGCGCGACGTTCATTCTAAGAACGCGGCGATGATGAGTAATGACGTCATTGTTAAATAATTATTCCAACAGAGATCGCCTTTACCGCGTGAACAGAGATAGGTAGAGGTCTCGAGCCCCGGTAAAAGGGTGAAGGCTAAAATAGACGGCGATCGATTTTGCTGAATGCGGAATGGTTTCATTGAGATGTGCGCTCGTCGGGGGCGGGTGTCAGATCGCACATTAAAAAAAAAGTTGTTGGTATCATATTTGTGACTATAAATACATGTTATAATTATTAAGATTATTACTACTATATGTAATGTTATTAATAATAACTATATTTATAGTTCTATCAATAAATAAACATAATTGGTAATCGAAAATAATTATTAATACAATTACTATAATTTAATTACAATTTAAAGTAGTCTTTTTTTAGACAGCCATATAAAAATGTATAATAATAAAAAATGACTAGTATCAATTATAGTTGATTTGTGCCAATTGCAATTTTATGAGATAGAGATAAGAATATCTATAATTATACTCATTTTTTGTTGTCAACTAAATTATACAGGGTGTCCCATTTTAACTTAGACATCAAACTATTTCGAAAACAATACATTTTTGAAAAAAAAGCTTCAAATAAAAGTTGTAAGATTTAAAAAGGATCATCAGATGCCAGTAACATGTAAATTATAGTGCCAAAAATTTTTCCCTCAGTGTGTGTAAGAAGAGAGGATACAACCTTGTGACTATCAATTGCCTATCAAAAGTCATCCCGTCCCAACGGCGCATTTCGCCCGGGCATTATAACGGAAGGAAATTATAAGTGATATGTAATCGTTAAACACTCTCAGTGTCATCATGACTAACGGTTGCTACTGCGGAAAGTTCGTCATCTTTGAAATCGGCGCTTGTCCGTCGAAGAAGGAAACGTGTCCGCCTTCTTCCCCGTTAATTCCAAACACGGCAGTACTATTGTGTGTATATGAGATGTGTATACAAGATACGTACTGTTTATACAGTAATATAGGCCCTCGTGGTCCGAAGTTTCGCATGAATTCTGTACGGATTTAAGTAACGATTTGTACATTGACAATGAAAGGAAAGTATTTTATATTTATGACTGTAATTATATAATGAAATAATGACAGTTAAGAAATTAATTATAATTTTACTACTGTATTATAGTAATAATATCAGTAATAATTTTATTTATAATTTTTTTAATAAAAAGTATATTTAATTGGCATCGGAAAATAATTATAAATTATCATTAAATATGATAATTGCAACTATTTACTTCTCTCAAAGCATAAACAATAAATAAATATATTCTTTTTGAAAGAAAATGGAAGGAGAAATATAGAAAAATGTTTGAAGAGTGCAAAAAGTCTATTATATTCGTTTATAATTATATTATTTTTGATAATTTGGGGCTAACTATATATTCTTTTTGGCATATAGAACTATAACTATACTTAATTATTATTACTATAGTATTATAGTAGCGATAATTATAAAAATAAAACTTCTAGCCATAATTATTTTACCACGTAATTTGTAGTCACAAATATCAAACGTTTTTCTCTCGGTATACAGATTCAATTGACGCTACTAATTTATCTTGATTTTTTTTTTAATAATTACGTTTAAAGATACACATGAAAAAGCAGCTGAAAGAATAAATTTGTTGCATAAGTGCTCTTTTATCTTTTATGAACAGTGAATTTTAAAATAACTACATGTATTCTGTGTGTAAAAATTTTATCGCGTTTTCCCTTTACGTTTTATCGGTTTTTTTTTTACTTGCATACTATTAACACACGTAACCTAAATAAAAACGTAAACGTCCTCGGTTTAATTAATTTAACCATCGTAATCTGAGTGGGAGAACTTTATCTATAAAGTTCAAGGTACTGCTGAAGAGTACTTCCTTCCCCTTGAAGTGATTTTTATAGATCATTCCCAAGAAGAGTTTCAAACAACAAATCGTACTTAATCAAAGAATTAAAAATCAGATATTGGTAGGAAAAAAGGAGTGATTAAAAATTTCATCGTCTTAATTTGGTTCACTCACGTACTTCAATAATATGTGGCAATAATTATGCTAAACAACTCGACTAAATGAGAAGAGAGAAGTTGATATCACATTTTATTTTATACATGCAAAACATTTCGAAGATGTTATCGTTGTAAAGATAAAACACGGAAAAAACATTTCTTCAGCTTTTTCTGTTAAATATGTATTTTGATATGGGTATAATACCTACTAATTATCTCAAAATAAAAGATCCGCTTTCACAACCGCGGACACAATCCTGTTCTACAGCGGGCATCATTCTCGAATTAATACGAGAGTGACATTTGCATGCGATCGCAATTTTTACATAAGAGTGACCGTGCATTGGAATTTACGTGTTTTTTAGACTGATCTGAAATTCTAAAGTCGAATTCCCGCTTACGAATGTCTGATGAGCCAGAATACGACTTGTAAATAAATCACGGCAACTCTATACTTTTCCCCATCGAATTTCTACATTTTTCAAATATTTTTTTAATTTTTCTGTACTTTTCTTTAAGGAAAAAACAATGTCCATTAAAAAAAAATGATTGTAATTACATATGAAAGATAAATTATGTAATTACATAATTATAATTTAACTGTAATTTATAATTTTAAAAAAAGTTCATTATTTTATTTTGATTTTTAATCTAATAAAGATTAAATAATTATTCGTATTCTTTATTTTGTTAAATTATAGTCATTTTTATAGTCATTCTTGTGCCAATTATATATATTTTTTGGCAGAGTTATAAATAATTATATTAATA
>NW_017275544.1:648667-660463 GCF_001594065.2 Cyphomyrmex costatus | reverse complement strand
TATATATATATATATACATATATAATTCTAATTAACATTTTTGCGTATGCTTGACGCGCAATTTATGTTCTGAATTTTCCTTCTCAGTATCGAAAATAGCATGTTAATAATCGCGCGGGTCGGAGCGAAGTCTCCATGAATCGAACATGCGTGGTACGAGAAGTCTATCCCTTTTCCACGTTTCTTTCTCTAATCTTCCTACGTGATGCCCTTTTTCCCTTTTTATCAAAAGTCTGAATGTTTGTATCTTTCAAAGGCAGCGAACAAAATATAAATGAAAAGAAGTTCTTTCTGAACTCATTTTCCTCCCGGATAAGGTTACCAGTTGTACTATTTTGAGACTACATGTACTTTTGTTGAGATTGTAGAACTTCTGTGGGTCAATTAAAAGTTTATATATTTATAAAATTATATTAGTAAAAATTATCAATCAAAATTATGTTCTAAAAATGTTAGCTTATTATAATAAATATTTGTACATTTGAGGTACACAAAATTATCTCCTCTTTCGTTTTCAAATTTTTTTTAAGAAGTGTGCATATATACTGTTTTCTTATGATTCAGATCTGATCATCCTACTCCAGGGGACATTACAATTAGTATTATTATACTCTTCAGGAGCTCCATTGTCCACCCAGATGGCATTCCTAAACATACGTTGCTGAACAGAGACACATTTCGTAGAATACAAGATTACAGTGTGAAGCGTGAAGTGGAAATCCTGTGAAAATCTTACAAGTGCAAGCACGCATTCAGGAGGCGGTTCAATCGACTTCGATTGCTTTAATTGCCTCGTCAATGTACATGTCAATGTGGAAAGGAGAATTAAACCCGACGTTCTGCAGTCGATCTCGCTCAACCATGCCCGTCCGAGAAATTGCTTAACGCCGAGGATTCGCGCGAGACAGACCAGTGGGGAGGGCAAGTCGCTCGCTCCTCACCTTCTTTCGCGAAAGCAGGCAAATAGGGAAAAGGTGAGCGACTCGCCGTCTCGCTACACTGTGAATCAACAGCAGAGAAACGGCCACAAAATCCCATTGAATCAGAGCAGGCGACACCCTGTGACGTCGAGACGTCCTTTTTCCTATCAAGAATTCCAATAATCAGACGACAAATTCCATTTTTTATCAGTGTTTTCTCCTAAACTGAAAAATTGGAGATACGGAGAAAAAAACAGCATCAAGCGGGGTCCTATTGTTAATTAAAATTCGAAAAATGCTCTAAATGCTGGTGAAAGGACGGCACTCGGCGACACATCGAGTCACGCAAAACCGAGTGTGTAAAAATAACACTATGCTGCATAGAAATATGGATTTTTACATTTCAACGTATATTATCGTGCCACTTTTATACGGTAAACTATCTCTCTAAATTCTTTGAAATGGAATCTTGCTCTAAAGAGTGAAAATTGAAGCCAGTCTTGAAAAAGAGTGGCTCAATATTCAATCTTGAAGAATAAGATTTCACTTTTCGAAGTGAAATTTGCTTTAAAAGTTTTAGGAAATAAATAACACACGTATACAGAATGACTTTTTACACACTTGGATTCGCAGTGATATCGGTGGGGGCAAACTTTCACTCTCTACTTACAGTCGAGATGCTTCTTCTTGGGACCGATCATCTCCTCCGTGGTGGCCTTGCAAACGGACTTGGCGAGGCCCTGGCCGGCAATACTGTGCCTCGCGGCCAACAGCCTGTCGTTGATCGTCTGTCCCGCCATACTGTCCCAGCAGTGGTAGCAGAAGTCAGCAGCAGTTGACGTTTGCGGCGAAGATCGCGTATCCTCCCTCGATTGACAATTCTTCGCCCTGGCTAGTCTTTTCACTCTTGTTGCACCGGTGGAACGAACTACGAAAGGATAGCGCGACTACGATGGCTTGAAGGACGTAAACGGGGACAAGGACGATGGGACAGGGATAATCCTCGAGAAACGAGTGAAGTTGGCCGTCCTTGACGCGACGCGGACGGACGAGCGGGAGCGAGACTACGGGGGTTCGGGAACACTCTCCGGGCTGACTTGACCGCGCACGACACCACGACACGATCACGATCACGGCCACGACACGCCACAATACGACACGACAGAACCAGGCGCTTACCGCGCCGAGGCGTCCACGACGTCCCGCTCACCCCGATATTATACTCGGCCCGTCGCGCGCTGCTTTTCCGGTCCTCCGGCACCTCTCTTCGTTCTCTCTTGTCCTCCTCCTGCTGCTCCTACTCCTCTACCTCCTCCGCCTCTCCTCGTCCGCCGCCACCACTTCCTCGGGCCGGTTTCTGCGTTCGCGTCGGAGCGAACGATAGCCCGCCGCGATTTTTCTCCGCGTTCCACCAGCAGCGGAGCCAGACAGCTCACGCTCAGCTTTAACGGCTCAGCTGGACGGCGTTACGTCGGCGGCTGACGGCGACAGCAGGCTCCTTCTGTCTGCCAAGATGGCGACCGCGCTCAGTGCCGACCGTGCCAGCCGACCGCGGGCGGCGCGCGCCACGCCGTGCCGGCCCGGCCGACCAATCACGAGCGCTCCCCGCTGACGCTCGGCGGCCGCTATGACGTCACTGCTACGAGCCAGCAACTGAAAATTCGAAGATCAAATCGAAACGAAAGAGACGCTGGGTCGTTCGAATCAATAGTGGGTCGTTTTCGGTCGTTGAATTTTTGTTTCGTTACTGGAGGAACATTTTATACTCAGAATGAAATTTTTTCATGAATTATAAGCAATAATGACAACGCGGTTTCCGAAGCTACTCCGACGCCGACCATCGATTGAAAATACGGTGTGAAGTTAGCGCTCGTCCATTTTGCATAGTTACCAACGTGCGAATTGCAATTCTCTAAAAGTTCATGATCGAATTAGGGAAAGTATTTCAAAGTTTACATTTTTTTTATTGTTTACAATAATTCTTTTCTAAACATGAGACAATTTGATAATGAATTAACAATATGAAAATCTTCAAAACTTTTTTTTGTACGCATAATGTATTATATGAAATTCACCCATTCATGTAAAACGTAAATACATACATTTCTATCACTAATTTTGAAGAACAATAGAGAGGGCGTTAGTTCACGGAAAATGTTTCCAGCTGTTTCAATTCACGCTTCTTTCAAGGAATTCACATTTAAATTTTATCACAATAGATTTGTAAGAAATCAAACAAATGATTTTCCTTGAGATATACGAATATAGATATCTGAAAAGATAAATACGTTCAAACAGAACAATAAATCACGAGTACGTCAATAATATTAAAATGAATTATAAAATATTTTGTTACTGATTGAAAAATAATTTAATAATTAAGATTATTATTTAATAATTATTTCGAATAATTTCGACATCATTTTGTAATAACTTTTGTGCTTAATTATTTTTTTAAACATTGATGTCAATTTTAGTCAATTTATTAATTTCAAAATTATAGGAACAAAAATAATTATGATTTGATTAAAATTCTTTTTATTAAAATGATTTTTATTTAAATGATGAATTTTATTATAAAATGATGGTTTTTATAATAATATGTATTATTTTAATATCTCAATAATATTTAATATACAAAAAATAGAATGGAACGTTCCTGCCAAATATCACAATCTCTCTTTCTTCCCCCTTCCCTCCTTTTCCCTCCTCCTCTCCTCTCTCTCTCTCTCTCTCTTTTTCTCTCTCAATTCAGTATTAATTGTTGCAACTTTTTCCAAACAGGTAGCTACATTTCCATCGCACGTTTACGTGTCCGGTATTGTTTCTTTTGCATCATTTCTCATTGATTGCACAACTTTGACCCGGTTTTTAGTTTGTCCTTCAATAACAATAATATTAGACAATCAAACGAATCATAATCGAATATCGTAAACCAATGGAAGGCATTTTGTTGTTTATACTTCTTGTTTATATGAAATAAGGCAAAGAGCATTTTTTTTTTCAGTTCTGTGCATTAAATAAATAGCCGATTGTCTGCGATAAATTTAGTTTGAAAAGCAATTATATATGGCGAGGCATCGAATGCAGTCGTAGCAACCCTAATTAACAATAACTAATAGTAAAATTAGTTCATTTCACTCGCGTTTTTTATTATATGTTTAATATGAAATATCTAAACGATTAAATGTACAAACAATCAATTTTTTTTATTTTGCATGTTTACTTATATATATAGTAAAATTTAAAATCCGATGGATAAGTAGGAAAAATCGCCGCGTGACCGATAATCGGTGACTAAGTTCACGTTATTACAGCAACCTGCCTGCAAAAATATAATATTGAGCATAAATGAAATTAATTTTTTGTTGTTACGGAAAATCAGAGGGACAAATATACAATTCAAATTTTTATATACGATTCTGTCGGTTAAACTATTGTAATTACCTAATTCAAATAGTTTAACTGAAATCGCTTTTGTTATTGCACATTGTTGTGTAAATAAATTTTATATTTATGTTAACCAATCTTAAGATATGATAAACATTGTTTTATTGCTGAAATTTTAAAATCAAACTCAAGAGTGATAAACTAAATGCTATTATGTTAATTGCTAAAATTTACTAATTATTTAATTGATAAATTTTTCAAATTACCAATTTATTCAATTAGTAACTTTATTTTATACCAATTCATGTAATTAATAAAAGTATAACGCTGCGTCATTATATTATTCACAGAACTTCAATTAAATTTTAATTAAATTAAACAAGTAATTAATTTTTCCAGGTAATGCCTTTTACTACTTTTTGTTATAAGTAAAATATCTTATGCAAGTTCTCTACATATAATGCAATCTATGTGGCTGTGCTCCAAATTTTATTGCCAGTCGACGGTTGAAAATTTATAGTGCACGTAATGTAGGCTACGGTCAAAGTCTGTTACAAATGCTTTAAAGCATTAAAGCTTTTGATTGATCAATTAGAAAAAAAAAATGTCATAAATCGACCAATCAAAAAACGCTTTAAAGTATTTGTAACATCGCGTTGGCGGTAAAAACGATAGATTTTTTGCGCTACCAGTAAATTTTGGAACACAGCTTATGTCGGTCCGTGGAACGTGACTGGAGCGCCAATTGAGGTCGACCCGACGACCGCGCGGCGAAGCGTTAGCGTTGTTTTGCGACTCGGAGCTCGGAGCATCGGAGCGCGGTTCACTCCGGTTCAGTGCGGCGAAGTTGGCCGAGAAGCGTGCGTGGTGCGTCCTGTACTCGCGAAGATTTAGCAAGGTTCAGAACGTTCGACCGGAAAGCGTAGAATTGTTGCACGTAATTCTACGTGAATCCCAGTCGATCCCGATCCCGGTTATCAAGATTCTGCGACACGTACTCGGTGCGATCAGGAGGATGACGACGGCGGTTGACAAGGAGGAAGCGCGGAAGCGCCTGACGTCGCTGCAGTGGCATGTGACGCAAGAGAAGGGCACGGAGAGGTGAGGGCCACATGTGCGAAACTTGGGAGTCATATGCTACTGATACCGGCGTCCTCGAAAACGCTCCCCACGGATTTGCACTCGGCGACGACGACGACGTGTAGATGTCGAACAGTCTTAGTGGCCAGGACAACAATCCGAGCGAGGGTCTCGGCTAAGTTTACCTTTTGTTACATCCCAAACAGGACAACAGGTCACGATAATGTTAAAATGGCATTAAAAGTAACTTAAATGTAACTTTTAGTAATTATTTTGGAGTCATTTTGGTGTCGTGACTTTTTTGTTCTGCTTGGAGTCTTATATTACAGAAAACCGATCTGGGAACGGAATTTCTTTTGACGAGACTCCTCAAGAAAATTTCCCACACACCAGCCTGCTCGAAGCGGAAATCTTACTCTTCCGTTAACACAGCTTTGTCGCGACCTACTTCCTGTTATCGCACTCCGCGAGGAGACGTCAGCTGATTCTGTAATGGGCGATCAAAGCGCAACGTGGTGTTGCGCAACGTATAATTATATTGATGACACAGACGGATGTTATTTGTCGTCTGATCCATATTTACGCAATCTGCCGGGCAGATTCTCGCCGCTTGGCATTATTTAGAAACGCCCCGCTTAAATTCTCTACGCAAGTCGAGTTTATAGAAATATGTAAAAATAATACCATTATACACATCGTACATTCGTCTGATATGATTTTGTGCATGTTAAAATTAATATCGTAATAGTTAATATATTAACAGTTATTATTATTCCTATAGTAATTATTCCTGCACAACATGAAATATTTAGGAATTTTTTCAAAATTATTTTATTGCAAGTTTCGAAATATTTCAGGAATTTTTTATAAAATACTTCTAAAGTATAAATATCCAGGAAACCAGAGAAGAGTATTTTTGAAATCTTCTTTTCTTACAATATCTTTAAAATATTTTTATCAAATAATTTAATACAATTTTTTAAAATGTTTTACAAGCATTTATAAAATATTTTCGAAATATTTTATTGAAATATTTTAAAATATTATTCACATAAATATGCTGTGTAGGATATTTCATCAATGTTATAATTTCTCAATAATGTAACTTTCATACTCTGCAAATTCTTTGGTGTGGAATTTTATTTTAAAGAATGAAAATTAAGCTAGTTTTGAAAAAGAATGGCTCAATTTTTAATCTTTAAAGTAAGAAAAATTTTAAAGATTAAATAATATATATTATATTTATATATGTTATCTAAGCACTATGATTACTTTAACCGAATATAGAATTTTTCTTATATATAATTGCATTTATATTGAAAAATTACAACGTTGATGTTTACTGGAATTTCTCACATTGCATGTCGCAAATAAGATAGCAACGTGACATAACTCACTGCAACTGTCGTGAATTAAAAATAAAAAAGATGCAAATTCCCGCGTGCTTGTTCAAACGTTCAAGTTGATCTTGGACGAGAAACACCGAAATAACTTTTTCAAGAGCGTCCCTTTGTATATTTGTGCGTGAATGGTCTCATGGTCAGCAAGTTTAAAAATAAGTTATATGTTTCACGGTTTTTGTGACCTCCCTCTTTCCCCTTTCCACCCTTAATATTGTCGTTTCATCATCCCCTGACTCATTCGTTTTATTTGATACAGGCCATTTACCGGTTGCTACAACAAGTTCTACGACAAGGGAACGTACACCTGCATCGTGTGCGATCAGGAATTGTTCTCCTCGGACACCAAATACGACAGCGGATGCGGTTGGCCCGCATTCAACGAGGTTCTGGATCAAGGACGCATCAAATTGACCAAAGACACCTCTCATGGTAAGCGAGCGTCGTTACATTTACCTTCGTTAGTGTATCTCTTGTAACTATATGCTCGCGTTCTTAGAATGGCAATTCATACCTCACGTTCATCTAAACGTTGCACAATAGTCCGCAGGTACATTCAAATTATTTAGATTATTTAGAATTAGGACTTGTGAATATCTATATTTCGTAAATAAATCTCCGATTCCAACATCGTACCTGCTCACTATTTATAATATTATAATAATTTGCAACATATATAGAAATATAAACAAATTAATATAAACGCCTGAGAAATATATTATTCACTTGTTTTATTAATAAAAAGTTAGAACTCGCCATTTGTCTTTAATACAAATTCTATATTGTTAGAATAGAATCATACATGCTTAAGTAGTATAACAACTGTTACAGTGTAATATTCTATCATTCTTTTGGCCAGTAAAACATTTTAATTGCTTAAAAAATATGGGAAAAAAATCTGTTTCTCACTCTGCTCTTCAGAACTCTGAATGATATTTGAATCATTTACAATATATTGATAGGAAAAGATGTTGACGTCGAAAACAGAGCAATTTTGCAAAAATAGAGTAAGAAAAAAATTTCCTTCTTTCTCCATTCTAACAAGAATAGAATATATATTAAAAACAAATTATATAAGCCACACTTTTATTAATGAAATAATTAGAGTATTTCGTAGGTTTCATATTATTTTGTTTTTTTGTATCATAATTGTACACTTGCATAACATTACTGAGCCTATCCTGGTCACATTTCATTCTTCACATTCTGCACCTATCCAAAGTAGAAGTCTTTATATTGAGTTTCTCATAACATTCAATTTTCCATAAAATTATCGCATATTAATTCGTAGCAAAAATTATAATTATATTGTCACTCACTCTTCGCGCCTCATTTTTTTCTTGTGTACATAGATATCAGTTTAAAAGTATTTCTCTTACAAAAACAGGAACTATATTAGTATTCATTTATATATGATGTATTTTTCTCTATTGTAAATATGAAATGTTGTGTATATTAGATAAAATTTCCTATTTTCCTTGGTTCCTGCATGTACTTGCTTAGAGTGTGATTGTGTTAGACTTACATCACTTTTTCTATCAAACTAATATGCTAGCTGTACATTATAAAACATTAGAAATATGACCAATAGGATAGTTACAAATATCTTATCGTGTTAAGTGCTATTTATGAGCATAAAGTTATCGATAACTGTTTGTTAAACATAACATTCATTTGTTTAGTTTGGCTAAGAGTATATATAATAATGTCTTCTTTTTACTCGCAAATCCTAATGCATATAAATATCTTTTTTATAAACATTCAGTGCAAATAAGTTCCTTTGCTTTTAAATTACGCCAGTTGAAATAATATTTAATCATTTGCAAGTGTGTTTCAATACTCACAGAGCTCTACAAATATGAACTTACAATATTTCTATGACGTAAGTAAATACTTAATAAAGATGAATATGCGGTAAATTTAAAAAATATATTAGTTACAAATACAAATAAAGGAGACTGCGAGTGCTTTTCACCAGCGTATACAGACAATACTGTATAATATATCGTACGATTCCGTACTTTCTAATGGCACAAGTCTACACAATTGTATACAGTTAAAATGTTGTGTCTGACTGTATCGTCATTTTAAATCACTATATGAATACCAAATTTTTATATATTATTACCATTTATTTGTCTGATAGTGAAACTCTGATAAAAGGTTTCAAAATTACATTCAGATATATTTGGACAGAAGTGTATATAATTTTCCTTGATTTCACTTTGGCGATGAAATAAAAAAGCTAAGCAACGTTTCAGTTACAGCACTTTTAGTATTACTGTTTCACACACCATATGTATGACTGTATTCCGTTGCTGGAAAGCACCCTATCTAAACAAGTTATAACTTAAAACATATTAATTATTTTTTTAATAATAACAAGATTTTTAATATTGGCTGCTCAGTTATATTACTTTTTAACTAAAACATATTGTTTTAGTTAAAAACAAACCAACCAAACTGACCAACCAATATTAAAAATCTCATTAATGTTAAAAGAATAATTAATATATTTTAAGATATAATACGTCTCCAGAGATGTATGCCAGTCTTCACTCTAGAATCTAGAGTATGTGATTGCATAATTTTCAATATTGTCAAGTAAGCGTGCTATTGAATTGGAAACATATAACAAGTAACAATTAGCAGGTAACAATTAGATATATAATAAAAAATAAAAATGTATATATTGAATGAAACCGTTGCCGTATATGTATGCATTTCTTCATCATTATTCTGTTAGTATCATATGAATGTTAGCTGTCTCATTATAATTGGTCGATCAATCTTTAGTTCGATTTTCTCCTTATTTCAAGATCTTTTAGATCGCTTCTGTTACTTCTTGAAAATTGTATCCGTGAGAAAAGGGTGTCTGTCTGCGTCTAATCACACTCTATTGTTCTTTCTCCTCTCGTCCTCCCTGATCAATCTCCTGGCTACTACCACCACTGAACCACTTCACTCTCATCACTGAAAAAAAACAACACCGCTGAAAATCGCGCGTCGCGTCGAATAAACAACGCCCCAACTAGTCGGCGGCAATCTACTACTGCTGATCGCAAACCCAGATATGGTGCGGACCGAGGTGACCTGTTCGAAATGTGATGCGCACCTGGGGCACGTGTTCAACGACGGGCCGAAGCCTACGAGGAAGCGCTTCTGCATCAACTCCGCCTCCATAAGCTTCCACTCGGCGGGAGAGGAGAAGTCTACGTAAAATCAGCATGCGCGCTTATTACACTCTATATTTTACTTTTTAATATTTATATAACGACAGTATCTCGTATTATAAATATTAAAGTACCTCTGTTTTATTTAGGCGTTGTAAAAAGAAATTAAGTAATAATAATTATCGTCGAGATACCAAATAAGCTGTCTGTAAAGTGAGTTTACTATTATAGAGAATATTTAACGTTTTATCTGCTGACGGTGTGCTATTAACAAATGTTTCTACGTTATTTATTACATTAATTGTAACGTTTAATTATATACGATTTTCGTAATCTATTCGCAAAAATACTCCTTTCTACATTAAAGCTTCTTTGCAAGTTAAGAAATATACTGTTGATGTAACTATAATGCGTTTCCGACCGACATTTCACTTGCGACAAGAAGTCAATTTCATACTATCAGTTCTCTTGAATTTCATTGTGTACTGTCTACTTTCGATATTACAAACGTACATGTACATATCCGTATCAAAGTGTAAAAAAGTATAACACCCACGCAGGATGCATGTATATCATATGAGAAAGCGTGATATCAGACAGATGATAGAAACGTCTAATTGAGAGATGTTATTTTTTCAATGAACGCCATATGTAAATAGTCTATCTATTCTAATTTAATATATTAAATGAAAAATAAAATATAATAGTCATCATTTCTCGTTCCTCTTACTCGTAATACTGTTAGGCAGAGCAGGATATTTTGTATGAAGAAAAGAACATGTTTGTTATAAAATGTTTTCTTATATTGTAACGTTTCAAAACAAACTGAAAGGTGTTATAATACAATATACGCAAAATTCTAGGCGTTATTTTTACAATTCATTTTTCCCTTTCTGTTTTTTTTTGCATTCCCTCGCCTTTTGAAACTTTTATCGGCATAAAAATTTTACATTTCTTCCTGAGAGACCAGATTTCTGTCGAATGGTTTCCGGTAGCGATAAATGCTTTTTTTTTCTTACAAAAGTTAAAGTCGGATGAACCTCCTGTTCAGGGAGGATCAAAATCGAAAATTTCTTTTTTTTCAATCTGCAGTAAAATAGCGACTTTATTACTATAGGCCTACTTCTTTCTTTCGCTCGGAGATCACAAAGCATTTTCAAAAACATCGTAAAATGCTACAGCAAAACATGCATACACACATTTAACATGATTCGCGTATTAGGAACCTATTTTTAAGAACCTAAAATGACGATAAAAATACGCATGGCGCTCATAGCGGATTATTAAATGCAATTGGAACGATCATCAAAATATGACTGCGCAAACGGATGCAAAGTTGCCTGCATTTTCGCGTTATATTAAAAGATTCGCCTGCCCGTATTTTTCTCAGAGCTTCTCGTACATTTTTCTATACGTTTGCGATGCGTTTCTATTCGTTTGTCAATGTCAAAAATAATGAGTACTTTCGTAGTGCATCACTTATTATTATTACGATAAGGCATGTCTGGTACAATTTTTGTACTTTTGTTCGCACGATAAAAGGATCATACCGTTATCACAGCGAACGTGTCTACATGCTAAGATGCGCTTCAATCGGGTTGTGCGTCGATGAGGATAATAATTTATTTTGCAGACAATTTTGCATCTCACGCGACCCGATTTACAAATAAAAAAATTACGTTAATAGCTGCTAATAGCTGTACTGTTAAAATAACTGCTGCGAAAAGAATATCGGAAAAGTCCCCAGTAAACATCAGCCAAAAACTGAACAATGTAACCTGCGTAACACAAGTGTTATTACATATATATATATATATTTATATATATTATATA